>NC_056732.1:1353300904-1353400904 GCF_019279795.1 Protopterus annectens | reverse complement strand
CTATCTTGCAGAAGTACTAAAGCTGAAACCATTACTGAAAATGTTCTGGGACTCTTTTGCAGGGCCGTCTGCATGACCTGTAGAAACTAGGCACTTCAAATGCTTCCAACAAAAGAAATATAAAACTATTTCCACTTGTTGTTACTTTTCAAAGGAAAAAGGAGTAGTGGATGACTTTGGACATCTATGCAAGTCTGCAAGGGCCAAAACAAACAGATTTTTACAATTATGGAAAAGCACTCCTTGCCCTGGACAGCATATCAGCATGCAGGGCTGATATTGTCAGTGTCAACTATGACAAGAAATCTGGAGTGTATACCAGATGAAAAGAAAAATGCCCTTCACTCTAGAAAGCTAACTGTGGTGGTCACATTATTCATACGACAGCTAAAAAAAAAATAAAAGATGCAGCACAACTCCCATATGATATGAAAGTCTTTGTTATGAAACTGTTCTTTTACTTTTAGGGTTCTGTTTCAAGGACCAGAGATATAAATGACTTTTTTGAGCTCTGTGGAATTTGAAAATCTTCTAAGGCACATGTCAATGAGGCACCTGTCCCTCCTAACAGCCATTAATATTGCACTCAAAAATATCTGTGTTCCAGTCATATTTTCTCTCAAAGGGAGAAGAGGGGTCCCCTCTGCAGATATGGCAATACTTCTCAGGCAATCAACATGGACAGAGGAGATAGCCTATACTAACCAGTAATACTTGCATTTTCTCAATATTGTTCTCATTGATTTGAATGAGCAGATATGTATCCTGGAAAAATAAAAACTTATGTTGGTCAGTTGTCTAATGTTTTGTTACATGGTTTCTTCCACGATGGGTACTAAACCTTTCCTGACTGACTCTTTTAGGAGGCCCATAGCATCAGCATACCTCCTCATAACTCCCCATTCTTACAAAGCTATTTATTGCTTAAAACAAACTTGACTTGCTATAACAAAATTCACATAAAAACTGCCACACATATCCCATCACTGCAAGGCACTAAAACATATGTACTGGATAGAACTACCTAACTATCTAAACTACAATGAATTACAGTTCACAAACTTGTATGCAAAGCAGAAAACTGCCCCACAATAAACAATCCCTTCCAGCTTTACTGTCCACACAGAGATCGTCGCTCAACAAACAAATCCTTACTCAGTGTCTCCAAACAATTCCGCAGGAGACTCTAGATTTAAATTATGTAGCAAAAACTTGAACTTAATCCCTCTCACCTGTAAACAAATTTGACAAACTGAACAGTTTTAATTAAACCCTAAATCAACACCTATATAATCATTGGCTATGCTCCTGCTCTCACCTAGGATAACTGATTTAAATCTATTCTTCTTTCACTAAACCTTACCTTCTCTCCAGCTCTACCTCTACATTTCCCTTCACTTTGCTCTCTACTTTTCTTCATAAATTTGCCCTATTTCCTCACTGCCTCATACCCAATTTATCTCTCTCATCATTTTTCCATCCTAATTCACCTCTTCCTTTCCTCCAGCCTTCTTTCACTACTCGTCGCCCCGCATCCCCTCTACACCTAGCTTATCTCTAGTCTCCTTTTCCACACTAATTCACCTTCTCAGTGTTACTTCACTCTCGTTTTCCTCCATTTGTACTACTGTGCTTTTTCCCCTTTTAAAATTACTTTAACGCCTCTACAACTCTAACTTAATCCCCTTCCCAATCCCATCTCACCCTCATTAACTTCAAACAACACTAATGATATCTTCTCTTCATCTTCAGTTTGACATAGCTCAATCTACTCCTGATTTTTCTACCTTTCTTATCACTCAATTCCTAACTATATACTTCTAATAGTTATCCAATCCAATACTTCTTTCCAGTTAGTATCCAATACTATCTAAATTGGCCTTACACATTATACATCAAATTTAATATTAGTTTGCCTACTTAACATGAAACACCAGCTTTCAAGCAACTTGTAATACTTGTCCATTACCTCCTTATAAAGTATTTATGTTAATACCTATGAATAATGTTGCATTTTACTTGTTTGTAATCGAAGTATGTTTTGTTAATGTATGCATGTGGAGCTTTTCTCCCCAGGCCTCTGCTGAAAAGGGGGTTTGCATAGCCCAATTAGGCTTTTCCTCATTAACAGAGGCAGTTCATAAAATAATAAAAATAAAGCAAGCTTTACTGTCAGACACATTTTCAGTGATTATCTTTCTGTTAAAAAAAAAAAGTGCAGGGAAGAGATGAGGGTGCTTTCCTTGGGGAAAGACTTGGAAAACTTATGAACTCATGAGGCAGCACTTTTTGCAAAATGCTGAAAAGACTTCATTGCGTTCCTGGAAAAGTGGTCTGATTTTAGTGAGAACTACTTGTTTACACTGTTAAAGTTGGGGTTTAATGGAGCCCTTAGCGTTTACTGACTTACTCAATGTGACTACTGCCATCAATCTGCAAGACACTGATGAAGACAGTTGTTTCCAGGACTATTTCACAATCAATCTCCCTCTTCAAGAATTATGCACCACATGTTTATCACCAGGAGAAAAGTGGCTGAAGATTTTCAGAAAAAGATCCATGCTGACTGCACTATATCCAGTAATTGCTAATGTACTGTTTAATACCCATGTTAAACACATTTGCAGAGAAAGTTTTTTTATTTGGTTGAAAATAAATGGACTGATGTGAGAACCATTACAACATGGATATGTTAAAAGCTGAGCTTAAGATGAAAATACCCTACAGGATGAAATGCAGTGACTTTTACTTCAGCATTATATCAAGCAGGACATTTCTTCATGCAGTCAAATCAAATGGAAAGTACACTTTTAAACTGAAGGAAAAGGTGCTTTTTTTCTTTTACTGTGCCCGTTTCTTATTATGTGCCACTGTAAATTAATTCATGCTGTGTTTACAAAAGTGTATGCAGAATGTGAAATGTGCATTAAAAATATGTTTAGTTTAATATAGTGTGCAATATGTATAACTTTTTAGTTACTTGTTTGTGCTTAAAGTGTTTCCTTATTTTTTTAATTTAGGTGTCTGTTTGTGTGGCGAGTGTTTTTTTCCAGTAAAAGTTATTTTTCACTGTTACAGTTATAACACGTGTAATGTGCACTCATAAATTTTCCTTTAACGGTTGATTTTACTTTTAGCTGCATAATTGGTTTATGACAGGAATTTCAATATACTATTACTGTTACTATATATAACTTCCACTGCAATACATATAACTGAATCATCTTCCTCTTCTCCACTTCCACAGCAATATCATATACTTGGCCACACCCATATTGGTCACACATCCATGTCCCACTGTGGACTGCTGAAAAGATGGAAACCCTAGCTTGTGTAAATAACAGCTTGGTTTTTCATTTACATTTAGATAAAGTTATCATTTAAAGCAACATGACTGGATTTTACATCATATAATGTTACAAAATAGTATTTAAATACTGTACCTGTATTAATGTTTACTTCTGACAGTCTCTTTAGCAATTTATGAAACAAATGAACAATCACAAAAGGATTTGTCTGATATCCCTTTATATTCCCCCTAGGTAACAATATCCCTACTCTTGAGGACATCCTCCAATGGGCCTCAATATTAATCTTGAGACCTATACTCTTGGAGATGTCAATATAGATTGGAACAAAATTAACAACCAGAATCCTGCTATATCCGTCAAACTCTTCCAAATTCACTCAACTCACTACCTCCATCATAATACCCAACAAAAATAACCCTCCAGGTTCTACTCTGGACTGGATCCGAGCCACCCACCCTAACAACATTACTGAGTCAGGCATCCACCCTGACTCCTTTAGTGACCATCTACCTTCCTATATCAACTGATCAACCCTTTGCCCTCCCTTCCAGCACCAATATATACACACACACATAACCTATCAAATTTCAACCCCACTACCTCCGCTAATTCCCTCAAACAAACTGATTGGAATATATTAAAAACCCTCCCACCTGACTGCGCCGTCAATTACTTTAATTCTACCTTCCTAAACATTCTTAATTCCCAAGCTCCACCACGAACTATAAGAATTAAAGCTAACACCGCTCCATGGTTAACCAAAGAAACCAAAAAACTCATGCAACAGCGAGATAAATCCTGGAAACTTTCTCAGCACAATAAAAACCCAGAAACCCTTGTTCAATACAAGCAACTCTGTAACCTTACTAAAAGACATATAATCAAAGATAAGCAATCCTTCTATATGAAACTCCAAAACAAACATTCCAAAAAACCCAAACAATTCTGGAACTCCATTTACTCTCTTCTCCACCTAGGCACAAAAAACAATCCTTGCCCTGATACCACCAAGTCTGATACTGAAATTGCCACTCTCTTCAACTCCTTCACCAATTCCATAGCTCAGCTTACTAATTCCTTCCCAAACAACCCATCCACACAGTTTACTCACCCTTTCTCAGTCCCTAAACCCAACTCTCTCTCCACTTTTGAATTTACACCAGTCTCAACCTATTATATAAAAAAGTTGCTCACCAAACTAAAACCATGCTCTTATGCCCCAGATAACATTCCATCCAAATTCTTACAAACTGCTGCAGACGGAATCACCCTCCCCATTAGCATCCTAATTAACAAATCCATACAGGAATCTTATGTCCCCAAGCTGTGGCGTGCCACCATCATACATCCCCTCCATAACGGTGGTCAAAATAATAACACCTCAAACTTCCGCCCCATAGCCATCCTATTCCCAATATCAAAAATTATGGAAAAATGCATTCACTCCCAGGTAATGCCCTACATAACCAAAAACCACCTCATCGCCCATACCCAACATGGCTTCCGTCCTAGCCACAGCACTATAACTGCTCTTCTCTCTTCATCCTAGATATAGTCAATCATGCCCGTGACTCTGGTAACAGTTTCTACAATTCTTTTAGATTATCTCCCATACTCATCTCCTCAGCCACCTAGCTAACCTCAACCTCCCTCACAGTACCCTATCCTGGTTCTCTAGTTACCTAACGGACAGATCCCAAGCTGTAAAATGGAAGAAAGGCACCTCATACTTCCTTCCTACTCCTACAGGAGTTCCACAAGGCTCCATTCTTGGCCCCATGCTATTTAATATCTTTGTTAATTTCTATTCTGCTATCCCAAACACTAAAATTGTACAATATGACGATGACTCCACGGTAATCTGCTGTGCCCCTAACCCCCCTGAACTCAAATCCCTCACTCAAACCGCCTTCTCCACCATTGAGAATTGGATGCTTCAAAACCACCTATCTTTAAACGCTAATAAATCTAAAAATACTACTCTTCCTCCCCTTTAAATCCACCACCTTGGACAAAGTGTTCCTTCCAAATTAGAAACCAAAACAATTCAACTACAGAAATTGTTCACCATGCCAAACTACTTGGAGTTACCATAGATTAAGACCTATGTGACACCCATATTCAACTAAACATAAAAAAAAACATCAAAAACTTGGGTCTGCTATATAGAAATATCCACTATCCTTCCTATTCTACTATACAGACCCTTGCGACGACCTATCTTCTTCCCTCACTTATGTATGGTGCCCCCCTACTTACTAACTTATCCGCCTCTACCACCACTAAAATGGAAAGTTGCTATAACAAAATTTCTAAATTCGCCATTAATGCCAAACATTCCTCCCATCATTGTTTCACCTTCACTCACTGAACTGGCTAGAATTTTCCAACCTTCTAGACTACCACCAACTTACCACTGCCCATAGGCTTTTATTTAACCCTTCTAAATGTCCAGTACTATCCAATATTCTACAGCCATATACCCCTAGCAGGCCACTCAGACCTGCTCAGCAAAACCTCATCACCTTCTACAAACCAAAGCGTCCTGCAGGACAGCACCTCTTGTCCTTTTCCCTAGCCAAAACTGGAATTCTCTCCCCCTCCTTAAGAACCACCAATAACTTCAACAACTTCAAAACCCAACTCCATTCCTACTTGCTCCGTAATAGGAAGTGCAACTGCACTCTCCAAACCTAACCTACAAATCCCCCTACCTATGTAACACTCATGTCTTTTAAGACTCACTTGCCACATAATTTTGTATCTGTATGTTTTACTGTAATAGTTGCTTTATGATTTTAACTCAAAATAGTCTCTTTACTGTTCTGTTGTCTTTGTATGTGGAGCTTTTCTCCCCGGGCCTCCACTGAAAATGGGCTTTCGAGCCCAATGGACCTCCCCGGTCGTCAAACTGAAGTAAATAAATAAATAAAAATACCTAACTTCTTTGTTTAGTAAAGGTGGTTTTCTGTCGGTCATGGCTGTGATTTTTATTTTTCAATTCCAAATAAAATGGTGCCTAGTTTGACTGATAGCTTTTCCAGATTTTCATGTGGATAGCCTTTCCAAGTTTTCATGCTTTGTCTTTGGGTTTTAGTTCGGCTACGACTATTACTTATAGTCATGGATATTGAAACTGAAGTCCCTGAACTCTGCTATAAATCAGAGAAAACGATATTTTGTACATCATAATTGCTTCATGCTTTGTTGTTGCCAAGATTAGTATCAGTGGTATTGAAAAGACAACTATAATGTATTGTCAAAAATTCAAGTAGGAATCTTAACTCTTTCTACTCTAAAACAGTGTGACAAGTAGACTGCCTAGATGGTCTTTAATTTTACATACATGTCACATTACAGGGCAGTAATCAATTATAACACCAGGAAATACAGCAGCACTACAGTCTGTTGAGTTTACTATTGAGAATGAGGTCAGGAAGAAGTGCTTTTGTTGTTTTTAACTCATTACAGCAGAGTGCACATCCTGGCGTTTCTGCAGTTACCTCCTACTGATGCTTCTAGGTGTCAAATATTGCTTCTTCATATTTGTATTAATAATTCCAAAACCATGCTATATTCAAGGTATCAGAATATTTCATCATAAAGCATACATGACGGCAAACACAATTGTATTGATATTTGACCTCTGTCTAATGCAGCTAAAGTTATTTAATATTATTTGTATACTGTGTGTTTGTAATAATTTTCATATTTTTCTAAATATCTCAACATTCAGGTAAAACAGACAGAACTGCACAGCCTCATATGGAAAGTTCATAGCTTTAAGAAGAAAATCCTGCTGGCAGTATGTGTCTTGCTTGAATGGTTACCGAGATATCATAAGCCGTTTATACAACAATATTCATTGCCTTTATTCTGGCTTATAAAATCTAGTTTAAAGCATCAAACTGAATGAATGTCACTAATGTAAAAATTAATCTAATATAAAAATTAATTTATCCTGAATAGCCTGCCATTTTGAACTGTAAGGTGATAATTTCATTTTTTTAAAAGGCTCAAGCCACACCCACTGGGAGTTAAAAGTACACATTCAAAAGGGATGTAGTGGAGGAAATGAGTTAAGTTTAGGGGACAACATTACTAGGATGTAATTCAACCCTTGTAATGAGGAGGAAGGTGGACAGAGACTGAGCAAATATGAACTTAATAGCCCATGCAAGAAACAGCTGATTTCAAAAATTGTCTTCGGAAGTGCTTTCAGCTGCATGAACCATCCGAAAATGTCTTAGCAAACTAAAGGGTACTCCTGCTTGTCCTTTCCTCCTGCTTCTAACCCTACCACTACAGCTTCTTTTAATATAATGCATTCTATTGCCGCTGAATTGCCTAACATTTGTTGTGAATATGTAAATACTGTAGTTCCACAACTCAGTGATTTAATAAATGTCTCATTTGTATTAAATAGCAGGCTTTACTGAATGTGGCAGTAAGACAATCTTCTGTATTCATATACATATTTGATTTGGTTCTTAATTTATATCAGTTTTATATCAATGACTTTACAGGAACCCACTCTGCACATCAAAGTCTGCTTAGAGTCTCATTACATAAACATTGTTCTGATCACTTTGTCCCAAACTCTCTTTATAGGTCTGCTTCCGAAAAAACAAATGTTTCTGGAATTCAGGGACCGTGTGAGCATGTAATACTTAGTCTTTAGTAGCGTAGGCTTTGGAACTGTACTGTGTGTTGAGAAAGAGCGAGATATACTCTATAGAAACTTTTTTTTTTTGAATGAACACTTTTATTAAAAACACAAGTACAAACAACACTTACACATTCAAGAAAAATGAAGCAAAATCCAATTATGGAAGAACTTACAAACAGTAATGGCTACAAATTAAGTATATAGTCCACACTGGATCAAGTAAGAAACTATAACACATTCCCCACTTCAACAATGACAACTCTTAAACAATAAATAGTATCCATTGCCAAAGTACCATTCTTAAACAAAAGACATACAATCATCCAAACATTGAAAAGTTAGTTAGCCGTAACGCCACTAAAGCAGTTATGTCAGGGGAACATTACCGATCAAATAATTTAATGTCCACAATGTTACCTGAAATGACCAGGACAGCCACTCTATTTTTCCTTTAGTTTGGAATCATCTACAAGCCTCTTATATATGTCTCCTTCATGATTATCACATTTTCTCTTGTTCAAGGGTCTTCTATCTTCTACTTGTGGGTAATATTTTTTTAGAAATCAAAACATAAGATCTAAAAGGGCTATGTCCATTATAGCAAGTGATTCTCCTTGTCCTACAGATATTAAGAAAAAAGGAAGGGGGAAGAGTAATATGAATTCCATAAACCAGCTTATCCAAACTAGCTAATCTGCGTGTTCCACCCATGCTAGATTACATTTTTTTTCTGCCTTTATTAGCTCTTCAAAAGCCTGTAAAGTCTTGTCCCAGCCCACAGTTGTAAACAAAACATTCCCAAGATACTGATTTCCTATCTTTTTGAAGGTGCTCCTAGTATACCAGCCCTCACAAATACCCAAGAACTTGTGAATTCTGTTGACCTGTATTATAGTAAGCAGAGTTGACTTTGGACTGCTTTCATTTCCCTTTCTTAAACTATCATATAATTTGTGCATAGCACTTAAGTCTTTAAGTATCCACTTCTAGACTGTTTGATTATCTTTTACTAATACACCACGGAGCATTTTAGGCCTAGTTGCCTTGCAGTGCAACTCAAAGCTGGGAATTCCTCAAATCTCTCAGTGAGCCACACAATGTTAAAGGAATGTCCTCTCTGTCTCAAGCTGGGGAACACAGTTGACTGTTATAGATTTTATTTTTAAAACATTTCCTTTATAATCCATGTATTTCATCAAGATCCTGCAAATCCTAAAAAATAATCTCCAAGTCTTCATGATGATGGAATAAAATAGATAAGTAATCCACAGATAATGAAATCTTAACCTAATGGCATTGATTAAAACCACTTTATGGAAACAGATCTTGCTTTTGCTGCCAGTGGTTCTAAATATAAAAAACAGGGATAGTGGCACCCTTGCCTTGTCCCTCTGGAATGACCAGTTGCAGAAGAAAGCCCGGTATCAATTTTAATTCTTGCAGTCACATTCTTAGATTCAAACTGGTGAAAAAGCATTTTCCCAAGTTAGGATCTGCAATATAGGACTAACTGACTCACTGTCATAAAAAATACAATATTTGGCATCCATTAAGAATGCTCTTAAGCTTAATTTACAAAATTAATTACAAATGTGTATGCTTTTGTGACACTGTATTTTATTTCAATGCATATATCTTGCATGTTATAATTAAAGAAAATCTTCTCGCATTGTAAAGCCTCTACTGTGATACTGTATAAACCCTTAGCCTTTGCCATATACATTTACTATACTGATCTTTGTACAACACCTGCACCAGTGTGGTTTGGGACTTTCATCTACTGACCATTAGACAATTGAACTATCACTATATGTATATTAATTTGTTTCCTATTTGTACGACTGTATTGGAGTCATCACTGAAAAGAGTATCAGACCAGCTCACTTACCCGGTTATCAAACTAAAAATAAAAAATATAGGTTTTGCAGTATGGTGTTTTCCTGCCTGCGTCTCTGTTGAAAATGAGTTTTAGCCCTACTGAGAGTTCACATAAACAAAACAAATAATTATGTGCAAATGGCTCAGATTTATTCAAATTATTTATTATAAAAATAAGTTACATTTTGTTAGTGTGATGACATGCACGAATAAATAGATAAATATGTCGGAGTATATATCCATTTAACCTGAAAAAAGTGTAATCAATACATACAAATGCCAATATGTGTAGTTTAACTGGCAAACTGCCTAGAATGTCGCAGAATGTCCACGTTTTTACTTCATATTTTTGGTCGGTTACTCAAAATCTGTGGGTTTCTGGCAAATTATTGAGGATTAAAGTCATTAAGTAATGCCAGACTTCAAATCCTTCAGAAAACGTGTGCAACTACAAAGCCTGTTATAGTCCTTAGAAAGTTACTAGCATAAGAACAATGTTTAAAATCTTACCCTAACTCTATGCCTTTGTTTCTCCATTATTTTTAGCTTTGTCTAGAATTCTTGGAGTTAGAGGTGTAAGAGGTTGAAAGGTATGTGTGTCTGTGTACCATACCTATCAACTGATTTTTGACACCCTGAACCCATGTGCAAAATGGGAAAGGGGTTTAGGATGGATGGATTTTTGGCTTGCTCCTCCCAGACGTCCTGATTTCATACATAAAGTTATACTTGTTTAAGGGTTATATTATAAATAACTCAAGCAAGCCTGCACAAATTATCACCAAGTCTATGGAGTTGAGGCCAAATACCTTATATTTTGAAAAGTATGAAAATGTTCTTCCTGATCCTCTACTACTATTTTTTTGTCAAAGGATGAGCTGTATATTCATGTTTCTGTTTGTATCCACTGATTGTCTGCGTAAGCTCTATCGCTGCTCCCTATACCCTATAATTTTGCTTAATTAGGAATTGAATGAATACATGAGTTAGGGTTACTGTCTTTCTTTAGTATTTTTTAACATTAGATAGCCTACATATCCTCCATGTGATAGCAGGTTTCCCAGCAGAGTCCAAACACACATACTACTTGAAATAACAGAATCAAATCTACAACCTTAATGGGGAATCCCATATATTGTAATGTCTTCAAATGCTTTCTCAGCATCCAACCATGCTTTCAAGAGGGGGTGATCCTTTTTGGAATATCTTCAGTCAGAAACAAAGTCCTAATCAAAGTATCAGATATGGTGTGTCCAGAAACAAAATTCATTTGTTTCAAAATCATCAGAGAAAGGAGAAATCTTGCCAGACATTTTGTTAGGTCAACAGTTATGAGACTGTAATCATGCTTTAAAATGGAGATCCTATCAGAGTAGAAACTTCCCCCTGCTCGGGTATTACTGATACAGCTGCAAGTCACCATAAAGGGAGCACAACCACTACATTGCACTTGATTGGCTAAAGACGTAAAATTTCCTAAAGCCTTTCTATCACTTGCAAATACATGTACAGCAGAAGGCCTTCCAGTCTTGGGGACTTACCTCGTATGCTTTTTCATTACCTATTCCACCTCCCCTGTGGCGATTTCTACTAGTAAAGTGTCTGCTCATGAGCTAGCCTGTGTAAATACAACCCCATAGAAACCAATTGATATTCATTTCCAGCAATTCAATACTGGAATCCTATGCAAAAAAGTTGCCATAGCTGTCAAATGCTTGCAGTATAGCATTAGGTGCATATACATTCAAACTGTCTCTAAATTTTGTAAATGTCTTCTCAGAGACCTGTTGTCCGTCTGAAAGTTAGCAGGAATAATGAATTTTCTCAATTTTAAGGTATGCCTCATGTGACGTCCCCACTCAGGGCCAGTAATCAAGGAGCCTACCTCATTGCCTAGCAGCTCTACCATGTAGTTAACACCACGGATCTTCCTTGCCACTTTGAAGGTTCCCTCCAAAGCTGCCTGCAACTTACTGTGTCTGACAGGAATGAGAACCATCACCTGCTGTCCCACAGCATACTATCGGACTTGAGCATTCCTGTCGTACCAGACCTTTTTCTGCTGTAGGGTTCCTGCCAGGTTCTCCTGGGCCAAGCCCCTGAGTTCCCTAACCCTTGTCCTGAGTATAAAGACATATGCCACAACAAACTCCTTGTGGGATTCACACACACCCTCTCATTCATCACAAATCAAATCTAAAGGCCCCCTCACCCTATACCCATACAGCAACTTAAAGGGTGAAAAACCTGTGGATTCCTGGATTACCAGTCTGTAAGCAATCATCATATAGGGCAAGTACTTGTCCCACTCTCTTTTAAACTGCTCTGCAATTGCCCATAGCATGGTCTTTAGTGTAGAGTTTAACCTCTTCACAAGACCATTAGTCTGGGGATGGTATGGGGTGGTCTTTAGGTGCTTCACCCCACAGTGCTTCCACAGAGCAGGTCTGAAATGAAATTGGCACCACTGTTAGTCACTATTTCTCTTGGGAAACCTACCCTGCTGAAAATCTCTAACAAAGCATTTGCCATCTTCTCTGCCTCAAGGGAGGGCTGAGCCACTGCTTCAGAGTATCTAGCAGCATAATCTACAAACACCGGGATATATTTCTTCCCTGTGGAACTTGGGGTACTTGGAGGCTCCACAATATCCACAGCTACTCTCTGAAACAGCTCCTTAATCACAGGCAAAGGCATCAAAGGAGCTTTGACCTTGTCTCCTGCCTTGCCTACTTGTTGGCACTTCTCACAGGTCCTGCAGTACCCAGTTACATCCTTTGCAATCCTGGGCCATTAAAAGTGCTGCATAATACGACTCTTGGTATGCTTTATGCCACATGACCTGCAAAAGGAATGTCATGGTCTATGGCTAGAAGTGTCAGACGGTAGGCTGTAGGCACTACCAACTGCTGAATTACAGCACCCTTTAGCCCTTCCTCATGGGGTCCACTCTCTATACAGTAACCCTTTGTTCCAGTATACAGATTCCCCCTTTCCTCGAGAGCCAGGTGCCTCCTTAGCTACCTCCCTCAAGCCTTGTTAATGTAGGATCTGACAGGAGAGCCGAGCCTGTCCCAGTTCTACTTTTGTGACTCTTCCCAGCTTCCCTTCCACAGGAAGTCTGGTATTCTCTTGACAGTGGTGCCTCACTGTCAGTCCGAGTACTACCACTCACCTCTGCCCTTGCAGTAACTCTGTCCAAGGGAACATCAGTACCTACCAGCAGCCATCTCTGTCCAAGGGAACATCAGTACCTACCAGCAGCCATCAGGATCACTGCTACAGGGCAGCTCCCTCCCTGAAATAGCCACCTCACCAGCACTGGCTTTAGGTGTGGTGTCTGTCTGGGTCTTCCCCAGGCTACTAGACCCACATGCCTGTCTACAAGCCTGACTGCGTGTAACTGCATGCACTCGAGGTACTGCATTATCAAAATCATTTCTTATCAGGACATCTGCAGGGATATCCTTAAACAGACTTACTTGCTTGCTTCCTTCCTTTTCCACCCTCCCAGTCAAGGTGTACCCTTGGTCAAAGGCATTTGGAATGGGGTTCCTCCTAAAGTTGATTGGAGTGGACTGCCCAAGCAAGCACTGTTCTTTAACCACTGCAGGCTTCACAAAGGTTATGTTAGAGGCGGTCTCTCTTAGCAATGGCCTGTTTCCATCCACTAAGACAGAATATAGCCTCTTGTGCTAGTTTGGTACCCCTGTTTCCAGACAACTTACCACTGGCATACTATTATTCCCACTTGATGGCTACTTCACCTTTTGTTCCCCACCTCACCTCTGTGGATATCTGTATGATACATGGCCCCAATGATTACATTAAAAACATTTAACCCATGACCCTGGCAGTGTACCTGAACTCATGCCTTCCCCTGTTACTGGTGGACTCTGTTGGGGTGATTTACACTGCACATCATAGGTTCCCTTATATCCATGTGCAGCACTGGGTATCCTTTCCTGGGCAGTGATCCCCCTTTTCCCCCAAGCTCATCTGTAGAGTTACACTCTCGGTCTGACAACCAGATCCTCATGTCCTCAGGCAAAGTGCTAGGGGCTTGTTCCCTCACCAAAAGGTCTACCAGCCCTTCAAAAGTGGTGACCTGACACCCACTCACCCATCTTTTGAAAATACGTGCTTAACTCACCAATATAATCACATACATACACTTTCATCTGCCTTGTGTCGATGCTCACAAAACTTTTTTCTGTAAGTTTCAGGCGTTAACCTAAAACATTCAAGTAAAGATTTCTTTACTTTTTCATAGTTTGTATCAGACAATATAGAAACAGCAGTTAAATCTTTACCATGGAGTAAAGGGGTCAGGAACTGTACCCAAAGCCCTTGGTCAACATTATACTGTTTACATACTCTTTCAAATATATGGAAAAAAAAATGTTGTGTCTTTCGGCTTATCCCAGTTAGGGGTCACCACAGCGGAACTCCAGTCCACTAATGTTTGGCAGTGGATTTTTATGTGCCGAGTTACCAGCCCTGATGCCCAACCTTCAATGAAGGCACACCCATTCACGCATGCCTCCACACAGAAGACACTCTGAGAATCGAACGCGACAACGTCTCTCTCTGCTGATTCTAAATCCAAATGTTTGGGTTTTTAAGTCCTACGAGGAAAAGGTGAACTGTCCTGTTTCTAAGGGCTGCAAATTTCCACCACCAGACCGGTTAACCTCCCGGTTGCTGGTTTGAGCTATGACCAAGGCTGAAATCATTTCCTCTTTAATCAGGTTGGCATGCACCAGTCCTTTGGCTTCAGACACCTTGGCTGAATGGTTCTTTGTTAGCTTGCCATAATCTTCTGTTGATATCTTTGCCTGCTTTCACTGACTAAACTAACCATAAATAAATAAATATGCAAGTAAATAAACAAATAAAAGCAGTTGTGAAATGAAACTCTGAATTTTTACCTTGTGGCTGCTAGCACAGCTATAGTGTTAAGCCCTCAGCTGAGTGTCCAACTAAATCCTCCACTCCAACACCCTCTCTATGAAACCAGTGCTTTGTGTCCCTGCTCCAAGTAGCTGACACACACACGGCAGAAGGCTGACATAGATTTACCCACTGTGCCCTCTTCTGCACAGACTATAAGGTAGTCATCCCTGCCACCAGACACTACAAAGCCAGCCACCCAAGGGTCTTGCAAGGGTACCCAATTACACTGAGTGAAATTAATATTAATACAAATGGTAATGTTGACCAAACAGCAAGGCTTCAGGAATGGCCACAGTGTCAACCAATAAATACAAGTACTCTCAAAGGTTCAAATATTCACTAAAGGACCAGTCACAATGACAAGTTTAAATATACTTACAGTACAGAGTTGATTATCTGAACTATTTGGGACCTAGAGTAGTTCAGATAATCAAATTGGTCAGACATTGCTGGATAGAAATCTTTTAAAATCTTTTTTCTGCATGCAGGGAATACACCTTTCAAGCGTTCAGCAATTCCAGTGGACAATAAAGAATATCTTTCACAAACAAGTGGGCTACTAACATTTATAGGTTCATACTAGGCTATCTGCCCTGGGTCAATTATAAGCCTATCCTGATTCTGTATGGCTTACACCACCCCTTGATTTGAGTATACTGTGCCCTTTTTAAGGTTTAGTTTACTGTGCCTCTGTCTAATAGTGACACGTGAGTAATCCCCGAGACAAACATACGATCCCCCATCCACTTATAGAGATTCTTCTTGAAGAGATTCAGTGAGGTGCTCTACCTCACATGAACTGGAATTCTATTCCAAAGCGAAGGGAGCCTCTGGGTTATGAACCTGTCCCTCCAGCAAGTTCTATTTATTTCTGTGCTGAGGTTCAAGTCCCTCGAGTGTGTGGCTCTAAGGGATTTAGATTTACTGAGGTGGAGCATGTCCATTAATTCTGAATTTGACATAGCTTTGTATGTCAGGCATAGATCGCCTCTAAGTAGGCGGTATGCAACTGAGTAGAGCTGGAGTTTTTTTAACCGAGCAGCATATGGCATCTGTTTGAGACCCTTGATCCTCTTGGTGAGATACTTTTGGGGTCTTTCTAAATGCTGCAGGTGTCGGGTAAGGTACATCCCAAAAGGGGCATTTTATTCTACGATGGGCCTGATGAGGGATGAATAAAGGGGCACGATTACCTCTCGATCTAGATGTGAAACCCTTCATGATGAGGTGGGCTATGTAGAAGGTCTTTCTAACCACTTTGGCAATGTGGTTTTCAAAGGAGAGATTGCTATCAACTTGGGTCCCCAGGTCCCTAATAACTTTCTCTGTACTTAATGGGTTTCCGCCTATGTGGTAATTTGTGGGCACATTGTTTTTGCCAAAGGGTATGACTATACATTTTTTGGCATTTAGCTTTAAACCATGGCACTAGCACCAGTTATCTGTCTCTGTGAGACCTTTTTAAAGGATGTTTGTGTCAGCTGGAGAGTTGATTATGGCGCCCAGTTTGCAGTCGTCTGCGAACTTGGTGAGCCATAGTCCTCCCACGTTTGCCTGTACCTCAGAAAAGTATATACCGAACAAGAGTGGTCCCAGGACAGAACACTGTGGGATGCCACTTGTGACCGGTTTCGAGTCTGACATGGCTCCAGCAACTCTCACTCTGTGGGTTCTGTCTTTGAGCCAGTTTGCGACCCATCTTGTGACATAGGGGTTTATATTTAAGCTGGATAGCTTATCTATGATGCCCGAGTGGGGTATTGTGTCAAATGCCTTTGCAAGGTCCAGATAGGCTGTGTGGACTACCTTCCCTTCATCTATGGCTTTGGTGACTGTTTCAAAGAAGTCAACCAGGTTCAAAAGGCAGGATCTGCCCTTGACAAAGCCGAACTGGGTAGGATCTAGTGTCTGTAGGTCCCCAATGTCTTTGTTTATGAGCTCCATGATGATCCTCTCCATAGCCTTGCAGACTAAGCTAGTCAGGCTTATGGGGCGATAGTTTCCAGGGTCCGTAGAGGCTCCACCTTTGTGGAGTGGGACCACTGTTGCTGTACGCCATTCTGTGGGCACATATCCTATAGTGAGGCTGGGATTGTATAGCTGTTTTATTGGAGGGATTAGTTCCTTTTGTAGTTCATGTAGGACGCAACCTGGGACACCATCTGGTCCCATGGAAGCAATGTTTTTTGCTTTGGAGAGGGCAGCCTTCACCTGAGCATCTGAGATGTTTGGGAGGCAGCCCTCTGCCGGGATAGATACTTGCTCTTTTGGGGGGGGGGAGAAGTTTGCACTGAACCTGTCTGCCAGGATATTGGCGATGTCTGTGGGTTCAGTGTATTTTTTGTCATTTAGAATCAACTCAGAACAAGTCTGGGAGTTGCATCCCAGGTTTCTAACATAACTGAAAAAAGCCTTATGATTGTCTTTGGTGTCCTGTGTAATTTTTCTCTCAAAGCTGGCCTTGGAGGATTTTATGAGGGATCGTAATTTTTTGCTAGTACTGATCAGAGATGCCTTCCCTATTAGGGATTTTGCTCCATCATGTAGTAGCTTCCTCCTTCTGTTGTACAGTTTATTTATGGCAGGGGTTCACCACAATGGACGCCTGCCTTTGGATGATTGGGTCTTGGTTTTGTTTGGGATAGCATGATCCATGCATTCCTGGAGAGATATATTTAGACTCTTATGATTTTTTTTTTCCTACCTAAAAACTTTGGAAGACTGTATTCAGATAACGGACGTTTCAGATAACTGACTTGACTTTTTACTGTAATAATAAATAAAAGAACATAAAAATATGAAATATCTATTCACAGTAACACCAGAGTTTCAATAACAGGAAATATTAAAAATAACACAACTAGAGAGTCAAACAGTTACAGAAAAACAACACTTTACTATTCTCGCTATATTTTCCTGACTGATCCAGATAATTACTGTTCCTACTTAACACAGCAAGGCAACATAAAGTAGGTGAAGGAGCCTTCTGTGTCAAGTTACAAGAAACAGACTGCCCTGAGACTTCTGTCTCACTTAATATTAAAACATTATTTCTGTACAGAACATCACATACATCTGGTCATCTGACTTCTGGTTCCTATGCAACCCCCATTGCTAGAAACTGTCAATATTTAGCATCTACATATCAATAATACTCGCACAAGACCATTGCTCAGATCTGGTGAAGATTCTGCAAGTCATACAACAATTACAAACTTGCACTCCTCCTACAGAGACTAATAAACCATGCTTCTTACAGACATTGCATTTCTGGCTTCATACAAAATTGTGAGATAACATCTTTATGGCCTAGGTCCAGTAATTTAAATTTCTTACTATTTTCCAAAGTTAGCTGGAGCTGACCTCTTCTATTACAGTATTCACCGTTAACATGTATATATTTATTTCAGTTACAATACAGTCAGGACCCAATGTTGTTACACTTTTAACACAAGCAGCTTTACAAATCCATTTCCGTGGACGGCACAGTGGTGTAGCAGTAGCGTTGATGCCTCACAGTAAGAGGTTCTCCTGTTCGATTCTCGGCTGGGGTGCCTTCTTTGTGGAGTCTGCATGTCCTCCCTGCATTCGTGTGGGTTTCCTCTGGGTGCTCTGGTTTCCTCCCATGTTACAAAGACATGCATCTGGAGCCTCTCTCCCCAGGCTTCTGCTGAAAATTAGCTTTGTTTCAAGTCAGACTTTCCTGGTTAACAAATATTAAATAAATACATTTCTAGCACAAATATCTGTACAAATCAGTTTGATATTCAGGACAACATAACAATTACTTACTAAATTCCAGCTAGCTGTGCTGGCATATGTTACACTTCCACTACCCTACCACTCCTGGCATAGCTGGCAAAACCTCACATCATCACACCTCATATGATTTTATAATTTAGTAAGCTGTTAAAATTTTATCTTCAAGATCCTGCAGTTGTTGCTCTGCCTCTGGCAGTTGCTGTATTACCCTTCCCTTTACCTCCAGCAAAGCATGCTGGTATTTCCTCAGCTTTTGTCCAGTTGCTCTTCATCGGATATTCATACAGGCTAACATCATTTTGAATGACTCCCAGCTACCCAGAAAAACAGCCCTCTCCTGTAGTGACAATCTCTGTCAAGCATTAAACACTTAGCTTTTCTTCATAGTAATCCCCCTTACAAAGAATTTAAATCTTCAATGTCTTTTCAAGGGAGTCTGTGGTCCAATGAAATTTTAGTAAGGATGGGCATGGCTCGATTACAGTATCAGATGTACCTCTAGATTAGCTATGAAATAGGCATACTTCATAGCTATTAATATTGTAACAGCACATACTACACTGGCTATGACTGAAGTCCCAATCATAATCCTTTATATCTTTCATAACCAGCATACATCTGAAAATGTGTTCATGCCACTCTTAAATGCCTAAACATACCATGGGACTGGAAATTCTTATGATGTGAACAGAGTACCATTATAACTATATGCTATTATTTTGGAAAATTGGGAAAACAGTACTGGAAGAGTCACATGCTGAATACCCAATACTGTGAATATAGAGACTCTTGATACAAAAGTTCATATGATGGATAAAGGTAGATGATAAGACTGAATACATGTGTCAAGAATCTATATCATATTAGATGGAACAGAAAATATGCATAGACAAGCAGCAGTGCATCCACGTAAGTTTCCAATAGGCTGTTAGAAAATACAAGATACTGATTTCACCGATCCATTAGTCTACATAACGCTCACCCTTCCCATCTCCAAAATGTGGAACACTGCCTCTCATAATGAGGAACAAATAGGTAAAATGTGGGACACTTCCTAACGAAGTACCAAGACCTTTAACTAGAAAACTCACAGCATGGTTAAAATGTATTTTATACATCTAAAAGTTATGTTGATGAACGAATAGAATTCCGTATTCTTTACGAGGGACATTAATTAAAAAAAATTCTTAACAGTAAATGTGCAACGACTCATTCAAAGTGGAACACTTACTTTTTAAGACTCAATGGAGCTTAAAAGGTATGATGTTATGTAGTCCTATCTCGCCGTAATTCTTGCTGGATGGATTCGGAGCTGATATTAGGCTCTGACTCGGCAGATACTAAAGCTTGAGAACTTTTACTGGCTCGAGGCTAACCCCTATCCCATGGTGCCTCTCAGCAATTTCCCAGATCTCGTTTTCCGCAAAAGCTCCGAGGTTGTCTCCTTACTGGCTCGTTGGCCAAGTAGAAGATTCATTTACGGACTTTTCACCACCCTTTTCTTCATCTTTTATTCCTTGTAGTTTATAGCTTATTGTGTGATTGTACTGAGTGTTTGACCCTATTTCCCCCCATAGGATTGTACGGCCCATTTCAGTTAGAGGGCCGTAGTTGTCCATTTTACGTTAGAGGGCCTTTCCTCCCTGTGTGTTTCTTCAAAAAAATAAATAAATAAATAAAATCTTCCCTTTTTCTGTCTTTACTGTTGGCATTTTTACCTCAGTAGATAGTATTGTTAGTATAGTTGGCGTTGGTGTCTGTTTGTTCTTGTTAGCATGTCTAAGGAAAAGGACAGAAAACACAAGGACCATCGCCCTTCGGGGCTCAAAAAATGTGATAAATGTTCACAGATGTCTGACAGACAGTCACACTAGCTGTGTGTATTGCTTAGGCGAAGCCCACTTAACAAGAGCCCTGTACCTTTTGCCATGCCTTTAGTACCAGGGTTTTGGACGAGAGGAAATGCAAACTGATAGATAGGGGTCTTATGACCAGTTCCTTCCAGGAACAGCTGGAACTTGGTGAGACAGCTCCTAAGACTACTAAACGAAAATCTTTGGCTCCAGCTTCAGAACCATCGAAAAAAGTCCAAAGCGACGGAGCCATGGAGTTCTGGCTCCGATTCCACTTCTTCTGTCTCGGTGCCATCAATCTCTTCAGTGACGAGGCAACACTCGGTACAGAGAAAGTTACCTGAGACTGACCCTGTCTCACCTACCTTGAGATCTCCTATTTTGGAGAGGAGGAGATCTTCTTCTGTCTCCACCCGATCCTCCAGGACACTCTCACATGAGGACATTGAGCGGGTGGTGAAAAGGTTACTTTCTGACCCGGCTCGGACAAGAAAATTGGCTCCTCTGGACCCAAAGGTTTCGGAGCCGACCCCTTTGTAATCAATTGCTCCACCAACTGCTTCGCTCTCGGAGCCAATCACTTCAGGTTATTCGATGTTGGATTCTTCAGTTCCGAGAATTCTTCCTGCTTCCTCGGAACAGATAACTCTATCCTCAGCAGCTCAGTCAGGAGCCGAGGGATCTGGGAGCTGACGCTCTTGAGTAGACTCCAAGGGGGATAGTCATCCTGGGTTTTCTTCGGAACTGACCCACCCTCTCAGCATTTCCGCTCGACTCAGCTCAGTTCCTACATCTGCTTCGGAACCATGCCCCCGTGCTCGGAGCCGACCATCCGTATCCTCAGAGCGGAGGTCTTCTTCGGAGCGGGGAAGTAAGGCCTTTGAAGCAATAGAGAAGGCTTTATCCTCTGCAAAAGCCAAACCCTTGGAACCAGTGCCCCACCAGTAGCCGGTAGCAACCTCTTCTCCCCTGCCACCCCCACAGCGTCGGGAACCAGAGACTTAAGCAGCCCCCATTGGAGGTGCCCCCTCTTCTGAGACCTCCCCAGATTATCCCACTGGAGAGCTCCCTTGGAAGAGACTTTGTAAGAGGAAGCATGTTGACTCACCTGAGTCTGTCACATCTGATACTGATTTGGAGGAATCAGAGGGGTCCCCTAGATCCCCCTCAGAGGATGTCTCTTTTTCTGACATCCTAGAAATCCTTAGACAGAGGAGTGATTGGAAGACCTCTAACCCTTCTGAGGATGAATCAGTGTACCTTGAGGCCTTTGGTTCCTGACCCTTCCACCTCCTTATGACCAGCTTTTGGGGGTCATATCGCGGAAGGCCTGGACCTCCCCAGACACAGTGGAACCTGTCCCGAGGAGGCCAAACAAATTTATGACTGCACCAGAAGATAAGTCCTTTCTTTCCAAAGGGGTTCCTGTTGATGCTATGGTGTAGCAGCGGCCACCAAAAAGGAGTTGTCTGAGACATCTTCCGATATCCATCCTCTTAACAAGGAGTCCAGGACAATGAATAGGTATGGAAAGCATACCTTCTCTTCAGCGGCACTTACCTTAAGATCGCTGAATTACCTTACCCATTTCACTCGACTTCAGAGGGATCTCCTGCAGGAGTTGGGAGATACCCTTCAGGGTTCAGTAGCTCCGGGATCCACGGATAAGGTTTCTGCACAGCTCTCCACCCTTATGTCGGTAGCCAACTCCTCCATGAGGCTGATTTCCTATGCAGCGGTTGGAGCGAGTAGGGCAGCCACAGCAGGAATCTCTCTTAGGAGACATTTTTGGTCTTTGTAACTTCACAGAATCCTTTAAGTCTTCCTTCACCAACGTCTCCTTTGATGGTTCACCTCTTTTTGGACCTCAGGTGAAAGAGACCTTGACCAGGTGCGAGCAGGAAGGGAAAACCTTATCTGCTGTCAGAGTTTCTCCCTTCCTTCTAGACCCTATCCCAAGGGTCATACAGGAGGGAAAATATGGTTTTGTAAATCCCAAAAAAAAAAAAAAAAAAAAAAAAAAGTTTCCTTCAGGTACAAGGTCAACCCACCCCTAGGGGCAGAAGGGGAGGATACAATGAAAAATGCCGTCCTCGCGGCAAAGGAGGTCCGCAACACCAGGGAGATGGAGAAACCTTCTCTAATCGTCCCTTCCATCGCCCCTGAGGGGTTGCCCGACTGTCTGTCTCTGGAGGCAGTCAGGGGTTGTCTATCACTGTACCCAAGCGCCTGGCTAAACATTTCACAAGATCGTTTGGTACAAACCATAATATCCAGAGGTTACCCGATTCCCTTTGTTTCCGATCCCCCAGTAAACCGGTCTCTTCCAGACGTGCCACCCATTCAACTACACGTGCAACATCAGAGGTCATCTCGTTACTGCAAATAAAAAAAAGTCATCCAAGAAGTCCCCACAGAGCAAACAGGATCCGGAACTTGCTCACAGTTCATTTTAGTTCCAAAAAGTCAGGGGACTGGAGATCAATTCTAAATCTCAGCAAACTCAACAAGTCCATAAAGAAATCAAAGTTCCGAATGATCACTCTGCAGTCGATAGTTCCCTTTATCAGGAAAGGCAATTGGATGTCCTCAATAGATCTTCAGGACAGGTGCTCCAGAAGACACTTACGCTTTTGTTTGGGAGACAGTCATTTTCAATTTCTAACACTGCCCTTTGGTCTCACTACAGCCCCCAGAGTGTTCACCAAATGCATGGCAGTGGTAATGGCTCACCTGAGATGTCAAGGATTCCAGGTGTTTCTGTACCTAGACGACTGGATCCTCACTGCTACCACCAAGCATCAACTGATCAGAACCAGGGACGAGACTCTATCCTTGTGCGCCAGTTTAGGCATAACAATAAACCTAAAAAATCAGCCTTATGCTCAGAAATAGACAACCAACATGTCAGCAAGACTAACACCAGAAAGAGTAGAATCGTTATGCAACCAAATCAGATATTTGCTAAACAGTCACAAAGTTCAGGCCAGGGAAGTCTTCAGGTCCTAGGGACTATGGCTTCCTCCATTCTATTAGTTCCTCTAGCCCAGCTGCACGAGAGTACTTCAGTGGCTACTATTTGCCCAATGGTCAATGCAGGATCTTCCCCAACTCATCAGATTCTCATCACAAACACCTGCAAGAAGGATCGGACATGCTGGTTGAATACGGAACTTCTCTTAGGTCATCCACTTGTTCCTCCTCAAGAAAATGCAGTTTTGACCAGAGCATTATCTGGGAATGACTGTCCAAGGTACTTGGCAGAACCACGAGAACCACTTGCACATCAATGTTCTAGAGATGACAGCGGTGCTATATGCGCTGCAAGCACTTCACAGTTCTCTTCCCACCGGGACAATTGCAATGCAATCAGACATGTCTGTCGTGTGGTACATAAACAAGCAAGGGGGAACCAGATCTTATCCACTTTGCCGAGAGGCCTTAAGAGTTTGGAAATGGGCAATGTACACTCCACGCTTTCTGGTAGCAACGCACATCCTGGGGAAGTCCAATGTGATAGCACACAAACTCAGTCGAGCAATCCTCATGCCTCACGAGTGGTCCCTGAATGCAGATGTTGCGAAAGAGATCTTTCTCAGATGGGGCCAGCCTTGCTACAACTTATTTGACATACAACTGAACACCAAATGCAGCAACTACTTTGCCCTAATTCCCCATCTGGGGATGTCACCCAGGGATGCTCTAGTCCATGATTGGCCCCCAGGACTACTTTATGCCTTCCCACCTTTTCCTCTCATTCAAAAGGTAATACAGAAAGCAAAACAGTTGAGGAGTACCCTGATCCTCATTGCTCCTTACTGGCCTCGCCAAGTCTAGTTTCCCTTCCTGTAACCCTACCTATTGGAGGAACCATGGATTCTGGAACCATCTCCAGACCTCCTGATTCATCAATCGGGGCAGTTCCATCCGACCATCCACACCCTAAAATTAACAGCATGGCTGCTCCACTTCCACGAATAGCCAAGTGCATTTCCCTCTCACCTTCAAACACATTCTGATTTCTTCCCACAAGCCTTCCAGTAGGATGTTATACTCCAGCAAATGGAAAAGGTTCTCTATTTGGGCTGTAAACCAAGACTTAGATCCCTATACAGCTCCTATTGAATCTATTTTGTCCTTCCTTGCGTCTATCTTTCATGAAGGAGCTGCAGCTGCTACAGTTAGAGTTCAGTTAGCTGCCATCACTAATTACCATTTTGGTTTCATGGGAAATCCCATCATGTCCCACTCTTTGTGCAACACCTTTTTGAAGTGAGTTCTCCTTCTCAGGCCTCCAATCAAACAGCCACCAGAACCCTGGGACCTAAACTTAGTTCTCACATCCTTAATTTCTTCACCCTTTGAGCCCTCTCCGTCATCGGATCTGAAAATTATCTTGGAAAACACTATTCTTAGTAGCCATAACTTCTGCTAGGAGAGTCTCAGAACAGCAAGCTCTTACTATTCGACCTCCTTACATTGTTTTCCACAAGAATAGAGTCTCACTTAGGACTAACCCTTTCTTTCTTCCCAAGGTATGCTCAGAACATAATCTTAACACTACTATTGAGCTACCAGTGTTTTTTCCAAATCATTCTAATAAATCTGAATACAGGACTACTACAATTAGATGTTCACAGAATTCTTAGGTTTTACCTTCACAGGACTAAAGAATTTAGAAAATCAGATCAATTATTAGTTTCCTTTTCAGACAAAAATAAAGGCTTATCTGTTTCTAAGGTTACCCTTTCAAAATGACTTTCAGAATGCAATTCCTACTTAACAGACTATCAGACTGCTGGAAAACAGTTACCCAACAAAGTAAAAGGCCACTCTACAAGGGCAGTATCAACTTCATGTGCCTTTAGGTCTAGGCTCCCAATTGATACTATTTGTGCAGCAGCTACTTGGGCAAGACCACATACCTTTGTCTCTCATTACAAATTGGATTTGGCCTCCCAGTCCAGATCATCCTTTGGGTCCACTGTGCTGAAGAGTCTCTTCGCTTGAGCCACCCAGGATAAAGTTGCTAGGGACACTGTCCCATCCAGCAAGAATTACGGCGAGATAGGACTACATAACACAAAGAAGTTCTGTACTTACCATTATGTTCCATGTTTGTAGTCCATCTCACCTTATTGCGTCCCTCCCGCCTGCCCCCTTCCTGTTCCTAGAGGATCTGGGGGACTATACTTATGCTGTCTGACCTGGTTGTAGTTGTTGTCCACCTGGCACAGATAATGTTATACAATGTTTTGTCTGCATGTACACAATTATTGATAGTTTCATAACTATTAGGTACTTATTGCTTTACTGCAAACAAGATCTGGGGAATTGCACTGAGGCACCATGGGATAGGGGTTAGCCTCGAGTAAGTAAAAGCTCTCGAGCTTTAGTATCGGCCGAGTCGGAGCCCCATCCAGCAAAAATGCAAGCGAGCTGGACCTCAAACATGGAATGTTATTTTTAAGGTATATTGTAAACTCTGTCGCCTATACGGTCTAGTTCTCTCTAGATTTGTCTTTTTGGCCGGGTCGTCATGATAAGGGCCCTTGGGCCAACCATTCCACCCAGTTAACAAACAGGAGCAAAAAGATGGCTAACCGAAACTAACAATGAATCTTAGACAGATTTTTAATTCTGTTGTAGGGTTAAAATGATTAAAATATGGTACAAAAGTCAAATGTACTTTATATAAAACAATGAGCAAAGACTAATTACACAAGTGGCATCCTGTTCAAACTACAGTGTTTCTCAACAGTAATCAAACTTGTGTGAAGGGATATACTACACATACGAAATCAGCTTCACAGAAAACAGCTTGCGCTATAAATTTTATCCAGATGCTCAAGTAACAGTCAATAATTACAGTTAAAAGTGGTTAGTCTCTCCATGTTCTTCTCTTCTTCAGTCTCTCGCTGGGGTGCATCCTATAGGGTAGGCTACACGTCGTCCGTTTCCTTCTGCGTGAGAGCCAGCATCTTCGTTGTCTACATTCTAAACGGACGATTATAGATGAAGTGGCGAACTTTTGCGTAGTTACATGCGTAGTGATGTCCCATCCAAGACTGGGAATCTACTTTACGTCTGTCTCTTAACATACTAGATTCCACAATCACTACAATAGTGAATAAGGGTATCCGGTATCTGTAAATCAAGACCTTCAACCATTCAGTGTTCGTCCTATCCCCACACGCTTTATAAATATTAATGAGCAGTCTTTCCCTCTCCAGCGTCTACTTCCTACTTCCTGCTAGCTGCGCTGCTGGTACAAAGCGAAGTATACATACAGGAGTAATGTGGGTAAATATGTACTGCCACTCGAAAGTGAAGGAATCCTTTCCCTCTGGGTAGTCTTTCAGCTATATCTAATTTTACTTCTGTTCTTAACTTTCTTGGTATAACATGGTACAATTTTACAAAGGTAAGTGTATTTCACGCAGAAGAAAAAAAGTTGAGACTGTGCTGTGACTGTGCAGACCGAAAAGACAATAAAATTAAACACGGGGAGTGCTGATTTAAGACAGAGGGGAAATATGGGATTCCTGTACAGTAACCACAGTGGTTTTGTAGTGAAGCCTTAAGTTTTCCAATTTGATTGTGAATGCAAGTATCTGACATGCTTGTGTTTATTAAAGTCTACCTTAAAGTGTCCTGCCTTTGGGCCTTGATAAACATACCCCTGGCACACTGCTGTGTGGCACACCATATTGTGGAAGTGTGCAGTAAATGTTTGCACCCATATTTCCAGCAGTGGCATGTAGAAAGTAGAATCTGTGCATTTGACAACAGTTGAAATGAAACAATCTTAAGTTGCTGAATTAATTGGTTCCACAGTCTGCAGTTGAAATTTGGTTAGTAGCAACCTAGTCACTTGACTGCTGAGAGTCTTTGCTTGCTTTCTTTTTTACTGTATGTGTCAGAGTTTGTAGTAAACAATTGAAAATGGGCATTCAGTTATTTTGCCAAAACAAAGAAATTACAGTGTTATTAGTTTTATGAGGACAGGACACTGATATTGCGCTCAACTCATTCTCTGCCTGTTTGCAATGTTCAGTTGTATATATAACCAAAAAAAGTGGGGTGACTCACATAAATACCTTTTTATGATAGTATGGTTAGGCCTGTGGTTGATTTTGGTCTTCAGCTCTACTGCCGTTTAAGACTGCAGGCATCAGGTTGCCTAGCTGAATTAATTGATGGAAAATACTGAAATAGCAGTCCAAGCATTTTAAAAGAGATTGTATGCATTACACATTCCTGCATTTAAGTAAAAGAGAGGAAAAAAAAAACGGATAATAATTGGGTAGGCTTGTTAAGATAAATGCTTTTCTGAAAGATTAGTGTACACTTTTAGTTTTTACAGTGAACTAATGTGTTTTAACTAGTAGTAATTTAGTTGTCATGTTGAGGATTTTTCCATCGTAAAGGGGTAGATTATAAACAGTCTACCAAATAACCTCTTTTTTTTTTTTTTTTTTTTCAGTAGAAACCAGTTTAATTCTCATTGTCTTCCTTAAATGTGATATTAAATATTTTCACTGGTTCTGGGGCACATGTCGAAATTAACTGAAAGCTACTGCACGCAAGTGTATAACTTAGAAGTATGTTTGCTTTTTTCATAAACGAGTATGAATTGTTGCAGTTTTTATGAGAATTGGATTTATGATGGCCCCAGCCAAGCAAGATGGGCATATTATTTTGTTGTCTTTATTGTTTTTGTGGTTTACACTCTGAAAACATTTTTGTGGATCGAATCCTATGTTTTCTTAATGTTTGAATGTTGACCCCTAAATGTTTGGGACAATTGGAATTGTACATCTTTGGTTTTATTTGTAGTTTTCTAAAATTGACTATTTTGCTAGTGGATCACAAGCATAAAGTGCTTCTGAAAGGCAGAGTGAGTTTAATTTTGTGGAGGTTTCACTTTTTAGTTGATTAGGGAGCAAAGTTAGTAGTTATATTTTGTGGTTATGTAGCACTTCTGTAGTGCACTGTGCTGTCAAGAAAGATGTTTTTGATTTTTTTGTGTTTGTGACATCTATGCTCAGAGTCCATGGTGTTCTGGGTGAGCTTTTAGCTTCAAGTTGATGGGTGATGTACACTTACTACTGGTGCATCTTTGTTGAGCAAAGAAGTGCAGTTTGGTCTTCATGTGAATGATCTCCAGACCATTGCGTCCTGTTCCACAGGTAAACAGTGCAAGCAGTTTATTGGAAGAAAAGTGAATGATTTGCTTCTTTAGACATTTGATTGATTGTATTTTGGTTAGTTAGCGTGTACCTTGACAAGTCCAGGACCCCTTAACAAGCAGATCTGAGATGACTTATAACTGTTATACATGGAGAAAGAAGTTTTGTAGATGTACATGAAAAGCTGAAAAATGCATTTTGTAGTAAAAGTGCACCAATGATATAAAATGCGAAGAGATGCAAAACATGTAACTGATTTTCAGTGAAGGTACAGCAAAGATGTAAAATGAGAGAAACTGTAGAACACCTGCACTTGTTTCAGTAAAAATCAGCAAATGGTAAAATGTGGAAAACTGTAGAGGACAATATTTTTTTGTAGAATTGCTGCAAAGTTTTGAAAAGTGAGTCTCTCGCACACATACACAGTTAGCAGATCTAAGAGCTCTTTAGACAGTTGCTTTCTGTCCTGAAGCTGTGTATCTAGCCAACTTTATTATGAGGGAAATTATTTGGATTTCATATGCTGACTCGGTGAGTAAGGACCTCTCTACCCAATGCAGAAAGGGGATTTGTTTAGAAAGGACTGTGCTAACTGCATTATTTTCAGGATGGATCCATTTTAGAACACCTCTCGAGTCTCTTCAGACAGAGCAGTGATCTCTTTGAAAGTCAACTCAGAAGTTCTTATTATTAGTGCTCTGCCTTTGGGGTATAAATAAGAGTTTTATGTCACCAGCAAATGAGAGGAAATCCTGCTGCTTCAAATTATAAGCTTATGTCTGTAAGGTTTGCTTCTTTGTCTTTTGCAGCTTCTCAATGGACATAAACGTTGGAGGCAGAGCATAGTTGTATTTAGCTTTTCAAAACTTTAGATGCATTTGTTTGGGCAGTTTTAAGAAGCGTATGGGGTATCATCTTTCTGACATAAGAAAAAAGGTCACTATGAATGCCCTCTACAAGCATGGAGGAAACGGCAGTAATCATTTTACTATAGGATGAAGGAAGATTTGAATATTTTGAGTGTTAGTTGAGCACAAGATTTTTTTTCTAGATCAGCCATTTTTCTTTGCCTAATTTTGGGGAAAAATTTAAACCTGTCCAGGGCTGCTCATTGTAGATTCAGAGGCTTTAGATTGTTTTTGTTTGTTTGTTTATAGTAGGAAGCTTTACTTATTGGATAAGTAGATACTATTTGCCTGAAAAAGAAGCCATCTTGAGTCTGGTTTGAAAGAAAAATCTTATTTTTGAAGTGAAATAATGAGATGGTCATTTGTAAAAGTGGTGATATTGGGGTAATCTCAAATATAGGAAATTGGTCTGTAAAGTAAATATACAGTAGGCTTGTTTAAAGTTTAGATGCATGTTGGCAGCTAAATGATATGCAAAATATCAAATACATCTCAAAATTAACCCGACTGAAGACTTTAAATATTGCCCTAGGAAAAAAAATTGGTATTATTCAAAGAAGTGTGCATATTAGAAAAGTAAAACCTTTTCCATTATGGTAAAACATGTTATGACAGTAAGTAGAAAAACGTGTTCTTAGGGGTGTTAACCTCAGAAGAGGTTTGATTATGAGAAGGCATGCAGATGTTCAAAATCAAGAACCTTTTGTAAAGGAGGGAGTAATTAAGAGTCTCATAGCAAACTCTTTTCAGAGCTAATTAGAAGAGACAAGACAGTAAAATATGGAAAATAGCTTTTGATGACCCTTGCTACACCAACAGTGTATCTGGATGTGTTGCAGCTATTTTAATTTCCTATGATGCAGTTTTAATTTGTTGGTTTCTTGTAAATTAGTCATTTGATATAGGCTTTGTACAGTAAATAACAAAAAATCTCCCCTTGTGAGAAAATAGGATGACATTTGCTTTCCGTGGCATTTTTTTTTATAAAATCTTTGTAAATGTAAAAGTGAGCAAGTGAAATTGCCCAGAAAAGATCTGATCCATTAGTCTTAAAGATTTTCTTTAATACCCAAGCCAAGTGTTGATAAAACTAAGGTAGTAATCGGCTTGCATCCAAGTAATAATGCAATAAATATACATTTGGGACCGAGTATATGAAAAGAATAAATTTCTCTGATGAAAATAAAACGTGGAAAAAGTGAAATCCTATTAAATCAGTTGTTGCCCCCTTCAAAAACTCAGGCTTAACCCAAACAACATCTGAGGGGGGAGACTGTAGCAGATGACAGGTATTTGTGCTCAGTAGCAGAGCTGTTTAGCTGGCTGTGACTGATTCTACAACCATCTGGATATACAAACCTGATGTAAGTATAATTTTTTTTGCACTTGTTCGGTTTCAGTGATAGTTAACAAAACTGTACTGCATTTATTCATTTGTTTAATTTAAATATTGGTGGTCTCTGTCTCTCTCGTTTGTTTTTCCCACCCTCCTGCCCAAGTGTTATTGTATTCTTAAAACTTGGTGGCTTTGGAATTGCCCGCCCCTGCTGTAAATTTGTCTTTGGACACTCTTCCTAGTCCCATCTCATTTTCTCACTCAACTGAGTACAATGAGATAATTTGAGAAGGACTACCCTCTTGCTTCTTTAATTTCAGACACTCCTACCAGTACCATCATATTAGTTCTGTCTACCGTGTACAGAGAGAGCATTTGGCAAGGCCAACCCCCTTAGTTTCCCATCTTGAATTCTCTTCTCTTTCCTTCCTCTCCACTTAAATAAAAAAAAAAAAACAAACAGAAAAAAATTACACTTTATTCAGCTTCTCTTTATTTTGCTTTGCTGTGTGCTCTTTTTTAAGTGTTCAATTGCCCTTATTCTGCTGCATTTATCAATGCTTGTTGGTATCCTGTTATTCTAAGAATCTTAGTTTTGGATTTAGCACTTGTGCTTCAGGCCAGTTATGTTAAATTTAAGAAAGTTTTTTGTGGTCTGCACTCTTGTGGACAAACCCTCTCGCCATAAGTCCTTCCAACTAGTCAGAACACAATGTCTGGACAATTCCCATCAGTTTCTCCTGCTAGCCTGGTCGACATGGGCATACTGAGACAGTGTAGCAACTGCCTCATGTTCCCTGACAGCCCTCTTCTCCTAGCATATAATTCTTCTACTTGCGAGAAATGCATCTCCATCAATAACCTGGAATCCATGCTTTCTCACGCTACAATCAGTACTCCTGACACAGAGGAGATTGCGAGCACAACCCCCACACCACCCACATCACATAGCCAAGCACAACACACACCTACCTATGCAGAGGTCCTTTAATTAAAACTTGCTAAACAGCAGAGACCTCCAAAACACACTCACAAACATTCCACACAACACCAAACACATCACACATAGTAAACTATACACCAGTGTCTCACAAACACAGCCCATAAGGCATAACAGTAAACCAAACGTACTAGTCATTGGCAACTTAGTTGTGAACGCACTGCTGTCCCTCTCCACAACAGGTACAAGTATGACTCTTTCATTGTTTTATGTTGGTGTGAATGACTTGAGATGTACCTGGCTGGACTATAGGAAGAGAGACATGATTGAGCTCAGAGTAAGAGTATGTGTCCCAGGCAGGTATGACCCCAGCCCTAAGCAGCATCCTACCTTCACCAAGAATGATACCACGGTACCAACAAAAATAATTGACTTCAACAATTGGCTTAGTTTCTTGTATCTTTCCAAGAGGATCCAGTATCTGTCTGTCAGGGATGACCTGGTTGACTGGCCTTGATGCTTTGCCCATAAAAGATCTGTCAAAAAGCAGATTGAAGGTCCTGCTGCTTAACGCTAGGAGCTTTGACCTGAAAGTGCACTCACTGGAGGCTGTCCTCGCACTGGAAGATGACTATCTCTGTGTGGTCATGGAAACTTGGTTCAGGGCTGCCCAGAGCACCCCTTCCTTATACCTCATTACACACATTCTGACCCCAAAATGAGGTCAGGAGGACTAAGGGTGGTGGAGTCTCTATCTTCATTAAGGGCAGGCACACCACCACACTGGTTTGCTGGCATGACTTACTGGAATTACTCCAGGTGCAACTGCAGTTGGCAAGACAGCTGTTCAAGGTATATCCAGCTATAGACCCACATCCATGACTCAAGACACCCACTCCTCCTACCTGGACACCTAACTGACTCCATCAAGGTACCCCCTAACACCCTGATCCTTGGTGACTTCAGCTACCCCACCATAGACTGGGTGAAGTATTCCTACACTAATGCACTCGCTGAACGATTCCTTAACTTCATCAGTTCTAATGCACTGGACCAGCTTGTCTCATCCCCACAAGGGGAGATAATATTCTGGACTTGGTTCTCACCAACATGGGTGACCGCCGCACCACTCCCATAGTATGTTCTAGCCTGGTGAGCTCAGATCATCTGTCTGTCTCATTAGAAGCTTCTATCCCACCCAACTCCTCCAGCCATAACCAGGCTAAAAAACTCCTCAAAAGCTGACTTCAACCGGAGGTTATCAGTAGCTTCACACTACCGTCCCCCTCAGAGGATGCAGACAGCTATGCTGAACAGTATGCCAGTGCAGTATATAAGCACCTGTACAACTATATGGACTCAGCCATACCCAACAGAACTAAAAATATGCTCCTCAAGGAAACATAAACCTGTCTCGTGGGCATCCTGTATCAGCAGGCTTTACAACAAGAGGAAGAAACTGTTGTCCAAGGGTAAAAAGGAACCTATTCCAAATTGAAAAACTCCCTCGGCCACAACAAGCAAATTAGATCACTAGTGAAAACCCCCAAAGCCAATTATGAATTGAAACTAGGGAAACCACAAAGCCTTCATCAGTTATATCAGGAACCTCTATGGCAAAGCCCTTGTTTGTTCTGAATTAGTACTGAACAGTGCCACTTACACCAGTCCTGTTGACTTAACCAACTGCTAGCAGATAGGTTCAGTATGCACTTCACCCCCCACCTTCCCCCCAAAGGCCCCTTTTACAGTCCCAATACTTTGCCATTGCCTATATCTGAATAGGGTCCTCAATCTCCAAGCACTTGACCCCACCCAGTTGAGAGTCATCAAGGGCAGATCTTGCCTGTTGATCCCTGAACCTGGTTGACTTCTTTGAGACCCTCACCAAGGCCCTGGATGAGGGAAAGTCAGTACATACAGCTTACCTTGACTTGGCCAAGGCCTTTGACACAATCCCCAACTCTGGCACAATTTAAAAGCTAACACAACTTGGTGTAAATCCCTCTCTCATTAGGTGGCTGGCCAAGTGGCTCATCGATAGGACCCAAAAATTCAAAATAGGTGCCTCCACCTCTGACAGCAGGCCTGTCACTAGTGGTGTTCTCCATGGATCTGTCCTGGGACCCCTACTGATTTGGTATCTGCTTCTCAGAGGTCCAGGCAAAGACAAAAACGCCTGTAGCTGACCAAGTTTGCCAATGACTGTAAGTTGGATACTGTCATTGACTCCATGTGATAACATAATGCAAGAGGGTCTTACAGCATCAGATGACTGGTGCTAAAGTCATGGCGTTAAGTTAAATGCAAAAAAATATTATCATACCATTTGGCAGAAACCTGGCCCATACTGATCATCACATCAACGGCAACCCCCTAAGCACACAACCTGTGGTGAGAGACCTGGGTACTCGGGTTGACAACAATTTCGCATTGACTATCATGTAGCGGCAGTGATCAGAAAAGCCTTTCACATGGCTCATCTCATAAGTAAAGTGATTGCATTCCAAAAAAAAGAGATTACCTCTCTGTACTCCTCCCTCATTAGGCCAATAATTGTGTAACGTCCCATTTGGTATGTACCTCTCCAAACACCTTCTCCACTTGGAAACAACACAGAAATACCTCACAAAGAAAATCCATGGCCTCAAACACCTTTCCTGTGCAGACAGACTCAAATCACTATCTCTCTACTCTGTATCGTACTGATTGCTCAGAGGTGATCTGTATCTTGCCTACAAGGCAATATCGGACACTGCCCTACTAGAGATGCTCCATATCCAGAAGTCTAATTCCTCGTGCATTACCTGCACAAAAGGCCTAAATCTAATATGCAACAACAAAACCTGCTGGAGAGCCCCATCTCTGGAATAGACTTCCTATGCACGTCAAAAAGAGTACCTCATTGATCCTCTTCAAGCACAACCTTGATGAGTGGATGGGAAACCACAAACTTGTCCCAGGAGTTCCACCTATGTCCCTCATTGCCAGGGGCAACAGGTGCTGATTGAGGTTCTTTTTGGGGATAAACTCTTAGCTAGGCTTGTAAGGATCCCAGGGCCATTAGCCTAGTAACCTCTTATGAACATTTAACAATGTAGTAGATCCTAGAACTACTGCTAATTTTTTTTTCATCTGAAAATCTTTATTTGTGGTGCCCCAACTACTTGTGTAAAAAAATAAGTGAAGTTTATTTTATTTATTTATAAATGGCGATAATTAAAAAGGAAAAAATTGGAGAAATGTCATAAATTGCAAATAATTTTTATCACCCTAGGTTAATGAACAAAATTACAATCCTGCACAATTTTGCACAAATAATAAGCAATATAACAACTGAGAATAGTGAAAAAGTGTTCCGTTAGAGATTCTGTATTGATAAGGCTAAAAAAAGTAAAAAAAATGTGTTGGATGACAAAATCAAGGTTTTATAAGCAGTCAGAATTCATCAGTAAAAATTTTAGTATACAATCATTTTTATTTCCTTTTTTTTTTTTTTTTGTGAAAATAGATATAGTAAAATGTAACTATTAATAGACGGGTATTAATATGGCCAGAGAATACATTGCTGAGTAATAAAACATAAATGCAAAACAGTAAGAACTATTTACACACATGCCAAAATTCCATCTGATTATATATACCAACTTCAAGCTAAAATATGTTCAAAAAGGAATTTCCAAAATTCTGTAAAGTGAGTGTGGGATTTCTCAGTATAGGTTAAATGTTTGTGAGCTAGTAAGTGTTTGGTAGCTAATTGTTTGAAACCCTCCCTTGTGAGTGATGCTCTCTCCTTCCAATGTAATGTAATGTAGTATTTAAGTAAAGAAACTAGTGTTATTAATATTCGTGTTTGTAGTAAAACAAACTTGTCTATGCATGCATTGGCTGTGTGTTAGCCTCGGCCTTATTGTTAACCTGGATATTCCCAGTTCCCTTCCTTCTTTTATAGAAGGTGAATTAGGAATTTGCATTCTTATTTGAGCTCTGTATGCTATAGTTCTTTATTTGATTTCTTTGCCATTGCAAACCTAATTGTTTTCACCTGTCCTCCAAGCTTATGCTTTCTCTTTTTTCCTTTGTATATAACCCCTCCTTTTAGCTCATTTTCTTCCTCCTTTCTCTCTCATCCTCGTATCAACTTTACTCTACTGCTGATATTCTCTCCTTCTAATCTCTCACCTTGTCACTTTTACTGTTTCTCTATTGTCTAGTACTTCATGTTTTTTCCCAAAATTTCCCCTTTTTCCTCTCACTCTCATACCTACAATGTGCTAACTCAGTGTTCTCCTTTTTCCTGTCTTTCAGTAAAGTGATCTGGGTGCTCCTTCCCTGCCATAAACCTAAAGGATAATTCCTCTTAATAAAGCTGAAGATGCCCCTGAAGCTGTTTGCTTGCAAGGCTTTTTAAAGAGTAAACGCCAAAAGATGCATTGTTTCGTGTATGTTGCAATTTACCTACTTTATCATCAGTACCTGTACTGACTAGACTTATTTGGTAACCCCTCTGTGAGAGATCTAGCAGCCAAATGCAGACCCCTACCCACTGCTTCTACCTAGTCTTTTGTACCATACCTCCTTATTTTGTAATTGAGACCCCTGCTCTTACCTCTCCCAGGTGCTTTTTTCCCACTGACCACTAGATGGCAGCATTCTACCAACATATTCTTTAACTTTTAAGTATCTAGCTTTGAAGTCCAAATCCTTTTGTAGTGATTACTGTTCTAATCCCCTTGCTAATGGATTTAAATTTGAGTACCACCTTCACAATCCTTTTGCTAAATTTTTGTATTGTTAACAGTTTGCTTTACCTTTATTTTCTCCCAAATGTCAACAGTTTAAAGCCAAAACAATAAAGACAGCTGTTACTTTTTTCTGTTGTACTTACCTTCTAGCAATATCTGCTCCTTTCACCCTGCAGGCTCACCCCGCTCCCTTACCCTACCCCCAATTCTGTTGTACTTACCTTCTAGCAATATCTGCTCCTTTCACCCTGCAGGCTCACCCCGCTCCCTTACCCTACCCCCAATTCCCACCCCCACTGTAGCTAACCTTATACTTCATTAAACCACACCCCCTTCAGTCATTATCCACTAACCTAACTAACCTCATTATATACTTATCAAGCCACTCCCTCCTTTCCTCTTTGTCTTCTTATTCTAATCCTTTAACATAGTCCCATCCCTAATCCATTATACTCATCACTTGCCAAACAGACCCTCCCCTTACTCCCCCACTGTTCTCACTTCAATCTCCCTGTATTCACACTTAGTATATACCAACTCTCCCTATATCTCTTGCCACACTACACTCACTATGTCCATCTCTAACTTTAAAACACACTCCAACATGCAAAACAAACTACCCCTCTCACCCTTTATACTTCAAATTCCCATTGTAACATTACATCATCATCAGCATATCTTCAACCTCAATTTCATAGAACAATCAATTTCAGATATTTCCAAACCAAAAGAACTATCTCTATTCTAGGTAAACTACTGAAACTGTCTCTTATGCCACAACAGTACCTACTACTACATGGCAACATTCATCCTAACCCATGCCCAAATTCTCCTATTCCCTTACTCCCAATCCCCCCATCCAGACACCTCCTGCACCCACTCTCCTAGCAAAAATCTCCTCATAGCTCACCTAAACATCTGTAGTTTTAAGTAATAAAATTAGCCACCTACATGCCCCGTTACACTTACACTCCTTTGATATCCTATGCCTAACTGAATCCTGGCTCATACCAACCACCAAGGATATTATTATCTCCCCAGGCTATAACATAATTAAAATAGACTGCCCTAACAAAAAAGGAGGTGGGGTTGCAATATTATATACATCTGAGCTGCAACTCTCTGCCCTAGATATTACTCACCCTTCACCTAGCAATGCTGAAATCCTAATGGCCAAGCTTCCAATTAATGCTAATAAATCCATTAATATTATCTGCTCCTACATCCCCCAGGAAATAACATTAATACCGTTGAAAACATCCTATGTTGCCTCTCCTCAAATTTCCCCCAAGAAACCATACTACTTAGCGATCTCAACATTGACTGGAAAAGTTGCACTGCCAATAATCCTACTACCCACATAAAACTTCATGGCTTTTATCAAACCATCACCCATCCTACAAGAGCTCACAAACATAGCAATAAACAAACCACTTTAGGTTGGATATTAGTTGACAGTAACCCCCAATTTTAAAACAGACATACTTCCGATGATATCAGTGACCACTTTCTTACCTTTATAACTCTCAACATTGACTGGAAAAGTTGCACTGCCAATAATCCTACTACCCACATAAAACTTCATGGCTTTTATCAAACCATCACCCACCCTACAAGAGCTCACAAACCTAGCAATAAACAAACCACTTTAGGTTGGATATTAGTTAACAGTAACCCCCAATTTTATAAAACTGACATACTTCCGATGATATCAGTGACCACTTTCTTACCTTTATAACAAAGCTAAAAACCTCAATACCCAATCAAGTAAACTTCAGAACCACCCGAAATACAAAAAAAAAAATCTAAACCCAGTTAACTTTCAGGCTGAGCTTAAAGCTTGCAGTTGGACCCCCTTAAAACACTTGCTGTCTCATACTTTAACAATACATTTTTATGAATACTAGAGCACCATGCCCCTTCTCGATTGATCAGAATTAGGAACAATTCAGTTCCCTGGCTCACAAAAGAGACTAGGTAAAAAATGTGACTTAGAAATAAAATCTGGATTAAATGGAGACATACAAAAAAGCAAACTGATCACTTAAACTTTCGTCAACTGAGAAATGCCACTAAGGAAGCCATATACCTTGACAAAAACAACTATTGCCTACAATTCCAACGAACCCAATATCAAAACCCACACAAATTCTGGTCAGGAATAAATAAATTACTTCATCCTGGCCACTCTAAAACACCCACCCTCACTAATTTGACTCAACATTCTTCCACTGAAATTGCTGACACTCAACAAATTCTTCTCTGAAACTGTCCAATCTCTAGCCAATTCTTTACCAGTAGTGTCCACTTCTAACTCGCCTGTATCGACTAGTTCATTACCCCTATTTCAACTACAGTCCATTCCCACATCTCACATACACAACCTACTGCTGAAACTCAAACCTTGTACCCTATCAGCTGATTTCCTTCCAGCTGAATATCTGAAATTAGCAGCTGGAGTACTTGCCTTCCTCATTTCTATCTAAATTAACAGAACCATTACAGAATGTTCCATCCCTAACATCTGGGAAGTTTCACATTTTATCCCTTTCCACAAGGGAGGTAACTCAAGTGAACTTTCAAACTTCTGCCTAATAGCTCTACTCTCACCTATAGCAAAAATTATGGAGAGATGTATTCATCACTAACGTCCTACTCATCTCCTCCAAGATTGCCTTCTAGTAGACTGCCAACATGGTTTTAGACCATACCATAGCACCACCACAGCTTTCCTATCCTTTACAGACTGTATAAATAAAAATTGAAACAACAATCTCCTATCCTCTGCCATGTTTATTGACCTCTCCAAAGGATTTGACATGGTGAATCACAAACTATTGATAGACACACTTAAGGCTCTCTCATTAGATACACTAACAGTCAAATGGTTTTAATCTTACTTAGAAAACAGACAGCAAACAGTCTTCTGGGACAATGAACTGTCCTCTCTGTTCCCTATTACACTCTGGAGTCCCACAAGGATCAATTTTGGGACCGCTCCTCTTATAGTCATCAATGATCTGTCAGCCACCCTTCCTCAAACCACCTGTATACAATATGCTGATGACTCAACCTTAATCTGTGCCGCCTTCCCAACTTCAAGCCACAACCCAAAAAATATTACCTTAGTAGAAAACTGGTTCCATCAACACTGTCTCCTCCTTAACCTAAAAAAAAACTAAATTACTGTTGTTCATGCCCACTCAGAAATCCCCCACCATAAACTTCACAGTCCTCTCTAAAAATGGTATTTTAATAGCTCCTAACATAACCACCAAACGTTTAGGGGTAACAATTGATCACAATCATAATTTTGACACTCATATCAATCTAACTATTAAATCAGTTAATAGAAAACTGGGCTCCCTGTACAGAATTAAACCCCATCTTACTCCTTCAGCCAGGACTACTATTGCTCAAACTCGCCTAATATCTACCCTCCTCTATGCCTCCCCAATTTATACAAACCTCCCCAAAAGCAATGTAAATAAGAACTTATAACAACATAGCCAGATTTGCCACTGATGCCCCATTTCGTACCCACCACTGCAAAAGTCTCAAACTTCTCGGATGGTTAGAACTGCAAAGCCAGTTTTTCAGCAACTCCTAATGATTCACAAGATCCTGCATCATCCCTCAAATACTCCCACACTCAGAAACCTTATTAGCCCCTATCGAAATCTTTTAACCTTACGATCTGGAAACAGAGTACATGTCTCTACCTTTAAAAAGCAACAACAAATCTGGGGGCTGCTTATTTACTAACTCAATTGGTAATCCTTGGAACAAGCTTCCAAGAGAAGTAACATCCCTGACATCCACTCCTCTTTTCAAACAACAACTTAAAACCTTCCTAAAATCACAATGGCTATGTCCATGCTCTAATCCTGACTGACACCGTCTCCTTTTTGCTTCTCATTTCTAAGTCTATAGTACCCAATTCCTCTTGCTTTGTTTTTATTTCCCTTTTTTTTTTTTTTTAACTATTCCTACAGAATTTTTGTTAGCCATGCAACAACTCTCTGTGTTATGTTATTTTCTATGACTGCACTTGTAAAAAATATGTATATTAAGTATGTTTAAAGTTTAAGTTGAGTCTTTAATAGTCAAAAATCCTTTTTAATTTTGTTTACAAAATTGCATTATTGTATTTGGAGCTTTTCTCCCCAGGCCTCCGCTGAAAATGGACATATATCCAGTCTAACTTTACCGGTCAACAAATGTAAAATAAATAAATAAAATAGTTTAGTCAGACCTGTGAGGATAATCTGTAGGAGAGCTAGTTTCCAGGGTAAGGTGGATTTTTCATAGCCCATTTTTTTCCTAGTTGGACTGTGAGCACCATAGCTTATAGGTGCACCTGCAGCTCCAGAAGATGTGGAGTAGATCAGCCTTGTGATTATCACAATAGGAACAGAATGGAGAGGTGGTTGGGTATATTTTTATTTGTAATGATTGGCGTGAGATAGGCATTATAAAGTATCAATATCTTTAACACTAAAATTACCCTAGCGGCTTTCGCTGATTATCTAAATCTTTACTAGTCACTACCTAATTCTGACCTCCAGAAACTACTATCCGCTATAGGCTATAGACACATTTTCAACTTTCTCGAATTACAAACTAAACCTTAAGAAAACATATTAACTCCCTCTGTCAGCTTCCCATATACTCTTTAGCAGTTGGTATTAAAACTAACCATTCATTAAAATATCTAGAAATATTTTTCCATCAATATCCTAAACAATCCTATGCAAGTAACATTATTAATCTCTGGTCAGACATACATGATATTGGCAGATGGACAAAACGTCACCTTCCATTCCTGGCTAAAATAGTCACAATCAAAATTTAATATTCTACCCAGATTTCTATGTATATTTAATGCCTCCAATACCATTATCAACCCAAAACTCTTCAAAACCATTCACTCCACAATTTCCAAATTTATTTGGTTCCCCAAATCAGTTATAATAAATTGACCTACCATAAAGACTATGGAGGGTTAGGGCTGCTGGACTTTAAACTCTTCTATGATATCAATAAACTGTAATAGAATAATAACAGTAGCTGACCACACCCCTTCACCACAACAATGGTTCCAACCTGGGTCAAACTGTTACACAACTGTATCAAAACACTATCCATAAACCCCAGAGCTTTCCCTTTCCTTTACAACGAAAATTTAAAAAATCTTAAAATACACCCAGCCATTAAACAAAATCACTATCTTACAAAGGATGTTCATATCATTAAACCAATTTCCCTACAACCTATCCACCTTAACCCCAGTCTCAAAATGAATAACAATATGATTAACCTAAATAATTTTCCCCCTCCTCAACCATCTCTGATCTATTTCCCTTCAAGAACAATACTATCACTGCAATGAGAACACAATTAAAGCTCCCTAAAAGCTATACAGTCATTTTAAGGCAAATTTGAGACCTTGGCCAATACATCATAGACAATCTTAATTATCAGTGCAAATGACATTCAAAACCTGTAAAATCATATGGAACCACCTATCCTTAAAGTGCTAACTCCTACAAACTTATTCTATCAATCAAAATGCAAAAATAAGTTATTTATTCTAGTTACTGGAAGGAAATCGATACTTCAGTCGCAAACAAACCTCTCAAGCAACACAGCTTACCTCCAAACTTATTCTCCTTAAACTTAAATATACATGGATCATGATACTTCATAATGCCTATCTCACTCCAGTCTGATTGAAAAACTGAGGAAAGGAAAGTAACATGCAGTTGGGTATACCTCAGAAAAATCATAGGTGTCTAAACTCTGTGCTACAAAGCAGGATTCAATGTAAAAGCATCTCAGATTATGCAATTCAGTACTTTTTATTTTCAAACATAAAATGACTTGCCACCATACCATTATAGGATGGCATGTAGCCACTTCAAATCTAGCTGACAAATTTAAAAACAAAAAAGCTACATATTGGATTTACCAAACAGGGTAAAGTGTAATTCCACATTAAACAGGAAGTTCTTAAGAACTAGTACACAGTCCTTCAATGTAGCATGAATACCTAACCAAGTCGTATGAGAAATCGGCCTTCTCCTGCTGCTTAAAAGACTTTGTGCTTTTACAAGTTTTTAAGCATTGCCAAAGAATTAAAAAGGTGTTGAGGACTTCTGATAACCTTTTGAATCTTCTATCTAATCTCATAACTGTCAACTGATTGCTGTTTTCATTAGGCTGAGGATTGATATTGATGCAGTGACTCTCTCATTGAACCTATTTATCATACAATATCTCCATTTCACTTGTACCCAAATCTGAAGCAATCATTCCATAGATAAGGTACTATAGTGTTACTGTAAAAAATAAAACAAGCAGAGAATCTCACTTTATAGGTTTGTAGATGTATATTCGACTAATGACCATCAGGGCCTTTATAAACCTAGCCATGCAACCCACTTAATTGCATCCCCTTGTAACATGTACCTCTTAATTGCAGGGGGTATGTTTATTAGGAGGTTGATCAAACGTTTGTGGAGGGGTATGTAGCTAGGGAATGTTTTCTGTTGGCCACTGTCTAGAAGGGACCTGGATGGCCAGCCTGGGTATGAATTTATGATTTCCCATTTCACATAAATGGTACAATTGCACTTTTAATCGTTGAGTGACAGAGCAGCCAGCATTGTAAAGCAGTGTGAGATGGTCCCAACTGAAGTTAAATTTTGATAATTTCGGGAGTCAACATTCATTAGTCTGGCTGATTTTTGTCAAAGTAGTTATAAGTGAAGCATTTTCTCTTAAATGTTCACACTGGTTGAGGAGTCTTTGTACAAGATCAGTAAGAGTTAACTGCACAGTTTAAAGTAAAGAACGTCATATTTTGTCTTGGGGATCCCTCAGAAAGTCCTTTCTATTTTGATCTAACTTCGATGTTAGTTTCATTGTGAAGAAGTTTGGTTTTTTTTGTAATGTTATTAACACTAAATTCCTTTTTAACTGTCCAGTCTTCCAGTGAAGAATTCTTTCTTTAGAAAGAAACTTTTTACACACTAGTTTTGCAAATGCCCCTTGAAGTGCCCAATTGGGTCCTTAAGATCCTGAAGAGTAATAGTGATGTCCATTTTTAGGTTTTGGGTGTCTTGTATTACAGAGGTTAGTAACTGTGACATACCTTCAGTTTTTTTATATTTTTAGCTTTTTCAGAATGTTGCAGAAGGTGAAGACTTTTTTTTTTTCTTTTTATATTTTGATCTGCTTAGACTTTGCAGTCATTCAGCTCATGCTGGGTGATGGTTAGTGTTGAGTGAACACAAAAGGTGAACACACATTGCTGACCGAGTTTTTGTGATATAAATGAATGAGACCACAATAAGTCATTTCAAACCTTTTCCCACCTTTAATGTGACATGTAACCTGTTCAATTCAACTGAAAAATAAACTAATCTGTTAGAGGAAAAATATAAAAAAAAATGTACAATAAGCTGGTTGCATAAGTGTGCACACCCTTAAACTAATACTTTGTTGAAAGCACCTTTTGATTTAATTACAAGATTCAGTCTTCGTGGGTACACACCTGCCATCAATTAAAGAGACTCTGATTAACTCCAAATCAAGTTCTGCTGTCCTAGTAGGATTTTCCTAACATTTACTCTGTTGCCTGCTACATCAAAAGCCATGGTTTGCAGAGAGCTTGCAAAGCATCAAAAGGAATCTCATTGCTGAAGGGTATCAGGAGAAGGGTACAAAAAATATTAACAGCATTGGATATACCATGGAAACACAGTGAAGAAGTCATCATAAAGTGGAGAAAATATGGGACAGCAATGATGTTGCAAAGAATTGGATGTCTTTCCAAAATTGATGAAAAGACGAGACAAACACTTGTCAGGAAGACTGCCAAGAGACAGCAACACTGAAGGAGCTGCAGGAATTTCTGGCAAGTACTGGTTGTGTACTACATGTGACAACAATGTCCCATATTCTCCATATGTCTGGAGTATGGGGTAGGGTTGCAAGATGGAAGCCTTTTCTTACACAGAAAAATATACAGGCCCAGCTAAAATTTGCAAAACAATACATCAAGTCTCCTAGAAGCATGTGGAAAAATGTGTTGAAGTCAGATGAGTCCAAAGTTGAACTTTTTGGCCACAATTCCAAAAGGTACGTTTGGCGCAAAAACAACGCTTCGCATCCCCAAAAGAACACCATCCCCCACGGTGAAGCATGTTGCGGTTTTATTTTGCTATACATGGACAATTGTATATTGTATTTTTAATCTGAACGAGATTCACTCTATTCTCGCTATATTTTATGAACAAGATTTTGACCAATGAGACCAGAATGCAATGTTTTTAAACGTGTTTTAGATTGGATGTTTCAAAAGTCTGAAGAAGCCTTCGGGTGAAAGCGCTTACTTTAATAAACAGTTAGGACTGAGTGCAATATACGCTTTGTGGATATTTTTGCAACTAGGAACTCCTATAATTGGAACTGTTACACTTTTTGGTGTCATTACAGTTAGACTTTGCCATTAGGATCCCATCACGGCGTTTTACTACTGGATTTATATATATAGATATATAGATATGTATATGTATATAATATATATATATATATATATGTATGTATATATGTATGTATATAGATATATATATAGATATATATATATAGATATATAGATAAATATATAGATAAATATATAAATGGAGATATATATATAAATATAATATACAAAACAGTTACGCTGGCACTTCAAATAACAACGTTTATGAGGCAAACATAATATTGAAAGCTGATTTAATGATGGGATTCAAACGAGACAGGTTTCATTGCATAACAGGAATCATTGGTACATAACAGGAAATGTAACCGTTACATTTAAAGCTTGTGGTTAAAGGTGCAGTGATCCTTGTAAATTCAAAATAATTAATAAATATCAATAAAAATAATGTCAGTGAAGATTATTCGAACATTAATATTTCTAGAAGAACTGATCAAACTGATTTATGCTTGCTTTTTGAATTTCCCAGCATGCTGAGCCAATTGAGGGATCAGACATTGGCTTGAATGACTTTCGACAGAAATACTCACTTGAGTCTTTAAAAACAGCACAGCTTTGACTTTTATGCATTACTTTCTCTTTTGTGCTGTAGTTTTAATGGGATATTCAGGAATGATTGACAAAATGTTTGGGAACCCTGGTTCAGACATTGTTTTTTTTTTTTTTTTTTTTTCCTGCTAGTCTGTTGCCTATTGCTGGAACATCCTTCTGTTTTCAAGTATTGCAGGACACAAGTTAAGAAGCTGAGGTAATTCTACTAGAAATCTACAATAAAGAATGCCTTCTCTTGGTTTTTATTCTTTTGTAGATGGAGTTCAGAAAACTGCATAATATTCTGTTGCCATAAGGTTGAAAGGGAGCAAATTGTGCTAGAGTTGTAGGGCTTTTTATGACCACATGTTAGCAATTGTTAGTTTTCATTATTTCAAAATGTGTTAAAAAAAAAAAAAAAAAAAAAGTGGAGCTAATTTTATAAATGGTATTAGTGTGGTCCTGAAACATGGATATTTGCACTTGGGAAATTTAATGTCGATAGATGTTTCAAGCTTGGTTGAGTTACTTCCTTTTGAATTGAAATTTTAACATTTTTTTTGCTCTAAACATTTCTCTTTCGGAACTGGAATTCACAGATAACCTTGGTCTTGGATAATTAACTGTAAAAGTACCGTATTTTACGTTTTTCTTTCTCGTATGCCTTTTCTGTTACTAGTAACTGCTTGTATTGTGCAATGTAAACTGAAGGCATGTTTGTGTTGTCTAGGTATAAGCAATATAAATAAGTAAATGGCATTCCTTGTTTACATGTTCTATAAGTGTGATTTAATTAGCTTTATTATTCTTTCAGGTGCTACTCGGTTCTGAAGTCTCTAGCAAAAAATACGATGCTTGGGAAATTGCTTGGAATTATTAAAGGATTTTAGATCACTCTGCCCTGGTTTCCAGTGATTTTCTCTTTTCGTGTTGGACTTGGTGTATCGCTGGATTTACTTGCGTGTTGGTTCACTCATCTTTTGTTCTCTGGCAAAAAATGGATTTGCTAGTAGTGAATAGTTGGATTTACTGTTGAAGTATTCTCTGTACCAGTTTTTAAGTTACATTTACATGACACATAACCAATTGTGCATTTTGAAGAGTAATGTTGTGAAAGTGACACTCTTTCCTGATGATTTACATATATTGACTGCAGTTCCCTGCATTTTAGAAATGTTTCACATTTCGTATTTCTAGGAGTTGGGATATTTATCAGTTTTTCGCTAGATACCTGAATTGCTGATCAATTCTAAAGTTTGTGTAACAATGGTTTACTGCTGTGCCTCAAACTGTTGTAACAGAACTGGAAATGGTAAATTTTTTTTCCAGCTTCCTAGTCCCAGGAAGAATTTACGGCTGCATCAGATATGGCTGTCAAAGATCAAGAGGAGCAATTTAAAGGTGACAGAGTATACAAGTTTGTGTTCAGATCACTTTGAGGACAGCTGTTTTATATACAACTCTCTACTGGTGCCAAATGGAGACTTTTCTCAGAAGCAAGTAAAATTGAAAAGTAATGCTGTACCAACGATATTTAATCACTCAAGAAAATTGCTAAGAAAGAAGAAAAAATATCGTTATTTTGAAAACCATTTATATTCAGAGGTAACCTTTTTGTTGTTTTGCAGTTCCAGTATACTTTATTTTCTCTTTGTAATGTGTCTTTGTCGTGCTTTGCGTCACATGGCATAAAAGTGCTGTAATGTATTGTGATCCTTCTCTTCATTTTTTTGAGATTTTCTTTTTAATAAATCCTCATTTATATATTTTATTTTACATTTGTTGACTGGGCTAGTCTAACTGGATATATAAACATTTTCAGTAGAGGCCCAGGGAGAAAAGCTCCAAAGACAAACAATACACAATCATCGGATATTATAATAATAATAATAAAAAAAATAGCAATTATCATAGTAAAAAAGTAATCAACAATGGTAATGTGCAGTAAAACCTAGAGGATTTAAAAGGATGTACACTGAGGTTGAGTCAAAAATAGTACGAATTGAGTGTATGGAGACAATAGTACAGGTTAGGTCAGAAATGGAGAAAAGGAAGTTGGATGTGTAGTGATGATACAATGGCTTTACTTAACAAAAGGTATGTAAAGAGGATATAAATGTAGAAAAAAAAAGGTAGATAAGAAAAGTATAGTAAGATGGAAGATGTAACAGAGGATAGTAAGATGGAAGATGTAACAGAGGATAGTAAGGACTAGATAGGTAAGTTGAGTAACTTTTTATTAAACCATGGCCCATATAAGTTCAGTACGTCCCTTGATGATGTCACAGGAATACCATTTGTTACGTCCATAAAGGCCGCACCTCTGCACATGGGCGTTGGTATAAGAAAAACTATTCTGGATGTAAATGAACAACCACTGTAATATAGCTAAGATGTTTTCTGCATTGTTGTATAAAGTCAGCTTTTTTTTCATATGTGGGGCTTTTCTCCCTGGGCTGCCACTGAAAATGGACCTTGTCCAGTCGGACCATCCCAGTTAACAAATGTAAACTAAATAAATAAATAAATGGTATGCCTGTTAGTCTGTGGATGCATTTTGCACTTTCCGATAAGTCGATGTCACTAATTGAAGGTAAAAAATAAACCTTGACCTGACACACTCGCAGGCAAAGTGGCATTTTCAAAAATTTTTCTGCACAACCTGCAGCCAAAGACATTTACTGTTGGAGAGAATGTTGTTCATCACTTTGTGAACCACTTTCTATGACAGAAAGGTAAGAAAATAACACTTTCAGGATTTTCACTACTTGGGTAATACATCTAGTGTTTATATTCTTGTATTGCATATCTATATGTTTCACTAGTGTAATGACCTACAGCAAGCTACCCTTCTGAACCAGGGGAAGAGTTTTATGGTGTGGCTGTGGGGACTATATACAGTACAAGGTTGGGTGCATATATTGCTCTCCATGTTGCTGTCAAGACAGGCTGAAGGCAAAAGATTTGCTTAATTCAAGAAAGCAAAATTACATCTGAGTATGGAGACAACCAAATTACTATGGCTTCAGTATATTAAATGATATCACTCCAGGCCATTTTTCTTTATTTGAAAAAATGATTACCTGTATTTCCTGTAAGAAGCCAGATATAGCGGCTGTATTACCGTATTTCTTTGTAAATAAGACCTAACCAGAGAATAAGGCCTAGCATAATTTTCCAGGGTGGTCATGATATAAGCCTTCCCCCAAAAATAAGCCCCAGTTAAGATTGTCAGCAACACACAACGGATGTGTTGAATTATAAAATAATAATATATTATTGACATCTTTTGACTGAGGTTATCTTACTCTGCTTGCCATTTTTGGAGCATTCGGACACCCAATTTCTCTTTGCAGAAAGTCGTAAGATTCTTTCCCTGGGAGTCCTTCACGATTCTTACTGTAACCCTAATCCTCACTCATACTTGATGGTTGAGATCCTTGGCCCATAAACACTGGCAAGTGTACTTTGGTCAAAGTACAGACAACGCATGTAAAATGTGCACACTTGATAAACTGCTGTAGTTGTGTCTTCCTAACCGTCACCTTTTTGTGTTGCCACTCCTGTCTCGTAAGTCTTCATTTAACCCCTCTGACAAGATGAGTGCAAAAAGAAAGGGCTATTCCATCGAGTACAAGAAAGGAATCGTGGAGGACTCCCGGAAAAGAATCTGATGGTTTTCTGCAAAGAGAAGTTGGATCTCCGAATGGTGTGAAAATGGCGTGCATCATACGATAACCTCAGTCAACAGGCAGACGAAGGAAATGCTAAGAAGTGCAAGTGTGGATCAGGTCACAACCATTATTTCCTGAGCTGGAAGACATAATCTGTGAATGGATTGCTAACAGGAGAGTAAAGGCTTTGGTTGTGCGCAGGGCTGATATTCAAGCATTTGCATTTGCAATGGTACCACAGTTAGAAATATCCCCAGAAGAATTCAAAGCATCACAACATTGGCTGGATGGCTTCCTTCAGCGATATGAACAGTCTCTAAGAAGATCAACAACACTGTTCAAGCTGGAAGATACTGAAGTTATTAAACGTGCACTTGCATTCAAGTCCTTTGGCATCAACTTTTCTAAATACCAACTCTCCAACATGATTGTTATGGATGAAACTGCAGTGTTTATGGGCCAAGGATCTTAAACAACAATTGATCAGAGGGGTGCCTCGTCAATCTACATTTCCTCCACTGGTTCTGAAAGTGTGCATGTTACTTGTATTTTGGCAATTCACCTAGATGGAAAGAAACTCCACCTCTAATCATTAGTATGGGCAAGAAAGATGAGATTTGAATGTGTTTCAGGCATTTACATTCTTGAAACCGAAAAAGCCTGGTGCACACAAGCAGTTATAATGAAGTGGATCTATGTAATGCTGCCACTTGTTTTGCGAGGTGGTGAAAGAGGTCCATTAGTCTGGGATTCAGCCAGTACTCACCGCACTAAAGACCTAAAGAAATTCCTTGCACGGAGAAGAATAGATCAAATAATGATTCCTGCAGGAATGACTCCCCATCTCCAGACTCTTTGATATTGCAATAAACTAGCCATTCAAGGACCATTTGCGAATGGAACTCCGTGACTACATTGAAAATAGAATGGAGAGAAATCGGCATGGAAACTTTGTCAAGCCTAGCCTACAAGAGGTAGTGACTTGGGTGAAAAATTCATGGGCAATACTTCTCCTTTGAAGGAGACCCATAGAGAATACAAAAAATGACTCTGATGTACAGACTTACGGCTTAAATGGCTTCGGAATGCCTAATGACTTCTCACTTTAAGTCTTAGTATTCAGGTTAGTAAAGTTAAACCTCATTAATCATAGATTTAACACATTTTTCCATGTTTACAAGCTCGTTAACACAGCATAGGTTGCTAGTTTGAGCATTTTCTAAAAACACTGCTTATCAAAGACTTTATGTCCGTAATATTGGGAGCGACTGCAGTATTTCTGAATTAAGGATAAAAAAACACAAGGAAAAGGCTTGCACAGAAAAGAAGCATAGATGAAAACAGCAAAACAAATCAGGCAAACTGAACTGTTTACTGTCTAATACCTTATACCTACTTTGAAAGAGCCCGTGGGAAAAACACAACCTTTAAGGATACACTGTGTGCCAGGTACATGGCTTCTAAATGCCTAGTGAGTTCTTCATTTTGATAGTCTTTATTTATTGCATTTCTTAACTGGGAAAGTCTACTGGGCCTAGATGAGCGCATTTTCAGTATGGCTGGGGAGAAAAGCACCACATAACATTAACATTACATTCAAGAAAAAACACAATATAGAGTGTATATACAGTCTCAGTGCATGGAAATAAATATTAAACACAATGGTACAAGTTATTTACAAACATTACACATCAACATTGTATACAATTTGATCATTGAGGATGAAATTAGGTAGGGTAGGAGTTTTGATTGTTACTTGTTGGAGTTTTATAGGCATAAGCAGTTGAATTCAGCAAGTCAGAGAGAAAGAGCTCCTAAGTAGTGGTTTTGTAGAGGGATATAGTAGTGGATCAGGTGTTAGGAGGCAGTATTTTGGCAGAAGTACATTGCAAGAGAGAAGAGAGGTGTGATCCGAGAGACTTCTTGAGCAGGATTACTGCTTGTTCTAGTAAAAGGTGGGAGGGCATTCTGTTTTGAGACTGTAAAAGAGTACAGCGTTTGACCAGCTGCAAGGTTAAGTTTTTTCAACTTTCAGCATCATTGTGTTTTTGGATCATGGTGGCCTGTTAGGGTGGTATGTAGTCAATAAGGAGGAGAGGGAGGGGCAAGTTGAAGGCTTGTATACGAGTTTATGTGCAGTGGTTAATTGTGAATAAGTGAGGTAGTGTGGGAGTTCCAGACAGTTTAGCTGTTGTAGAGATAAGTAGTGGTGTACTGAGTTTTTAGAATTTGTTACAAATTTGGCAGTCTTGTTGTAACATCAGTCCAGTTTGATTTTCAGGGAGGACTGGATAATGGTGAAGATTGGGGCACCATATAGCAGAGATGGTAGCTGGAAGGATGATGATGGAGCTTTTTAAGCAGTAATATTAAGGTAGTGTTTGTGTGTATAGAAGATTCCTAAGTTGATGTTTTTTTATGTTGATATGGAGATCGAATGTTAGATTTTCATCAATAATTTAACTCCCAAGTACCAAACTGCTAGAACAACTTTAATGAGAGTATTATTATGGGAATGGACAGAAAAATCATTCTTGTACAGAGCGGTAGTTTTTTTTTTTTGGGGGGGGGATATTAGAAATTTGGTTTTATTGGGATTTAGAGTGAGATGGTTGTTGACATCCATGTTTCAGTTGAAATGACAGCATTTTGGGTAAGACATTGTAACTCAGATATAGATTTGGCAGTACAGATGTTTGTAGAATCATCTGCATTGGATAACTGTGCCATGGGTAAGAGTGGTATGGAAGTTGTTAATGAATATGCTGAGAAGGAGGGGACCTAGTATAGATCCTTGAGGTACACCTGTGATTGTGTTGAGAAATTTATTAATGTGTTGGGGCCAGTAAAACCAAACCCTACCAGTTGTACACTTGACATATCCCCCCCATTTTTTTGAGTTCCTCAGTACAGCATCAGTCAGCTTATGAAAAGCCTGATATCCATAACACAAGGATTGACTGCAAGGTTCCCCAAATAAGAACTGAACAAAAAAAAAAAAAAAAAACATCCCACAGGCATTTCTAGGGGAGTTTGGCTTTATTGGCACATATGCTGTACATATGTGTATGGGTTTAACATGTGTATGGGTTTAATGTGTTACAAGAGTGCAGTCTCTGATTTGCCTGGGTGCTTTTGCTTTTCTTTAACTGAGAAGTCTTGCCTAAGTAAAGGGATTGTTATCTGAGTTTGTGAGTATGGTATCTCACAGTTGTCAGTTTGATAAAACCAAAACTCCAAACTTCCGTAAAAACCTGTAGGATATCTCTTGTCAAATACATTTTGGATGTTTTAGTCAGAAATTCTGAGTTTTCCTTTAGACTCCTTCTTTTGTGGGCCTGCTGCTACGTGGTACTCTTAACAGTTTGAGAGAGAGAAATTAATACAGGGAGTTTCTAGGACTGTTCAGGTCCCTAAATTCTTCCCTTCTAAAACCCCTATCCTTGGCAGAGGACATAATAAACAGAAATAATAACAGGCAGGCACCCAAGAAAAAATATCAGGTGGGTAACAACAACCAAACCAACAAGGGAATTTCCCAACAAAGGGTCAGACACCGCTTCATAATGACTGTTTCAGAGACCTGGTCACCTTTCCCCTCTCCTTCTACCCAATTTCGCTTCCACTTCCACTTTTTAAATCATCTGGCACCCTGTGCTCAGGCTTGGCATCTCATAATTTCAGGCACATATTTTTTAAAGGTGATTCAGGAGGGTTACAGCTGGCAATGAATAGATTCTCTTCATCTTCACTGTCCAAACTAGGTGCTCCAAACATGTGAAGCAGGTGTCAGAGAATATATCCCTTCGGAACACTTGGGAAGGAGCCTTTTTTTCCCAGAATGTTTATGGACCCAAAAGAGGAGCAGTCATGGAGATTGGATCTCTCCATTAATCTCTAGTTGAAGGTTCAAAGAAATCAAGATATTGACTCCAGTCATTGTTGCCCTTCACCCAGACCACTGTGTTGTGGTGACCTTGGAGCTCAAGGATGTTTACCATCACCTTCCAATAGCATACAAATTCAGGAGATTCCTAAGATTTTGTTATTCTGGGTCACATTATTAATTACCTTTTTGGCTGTTTCTTGCTCCAAGAGTTTTTGCAAAATATCTAGCCCCTGTGGTGGCTCATTGCAGACTGCAAGGTATCCACATCATCTTTGTTTAGACAACTCGCATATTTGTGCAGAATCTTTGCTCAGATGCCAGGAATCCTTAAAGGTTTCATCCCTCCTAACCCATGTGGGGTTTCAGATAAACGTATAGAAATCCTTCCTGACTCCATCACTTAGGGTTGTGTTTTTTTAGGTGCCTTTATAGACAGCCTTATGAAAAAAGGATTTTTGCCTCAAGACAAAATTGAAACTTTTATTGGAGAAACATATAGCACAGAACAAGTATATCCAGCTGACATTGTAGATATTACCACGTAAAATTCCATTTATTAAAACAAAAACAATAAAAACACAAGATGAGCGCTTTCACGTCCATCACAGACTCTTCCTCAGATCTAATGCACAGCAGTTAAAACATTCCTAAAATAATCACTCACAAGTCAGGGCTAGAACTCTAGATCTCGGCGCAGGTCTTAAAGGTACAGAACCATTTAAGCCTTTCCTGTAGTCATCATGCAGTTCTAAAATCCATTTTGTTTCTGCAAGCTCAGTCTTTGTTTTAATGTCACCTGTCCTAATGTTAGGTTTAATCAGCTGTAATCAGTTCTAATACTAGGAACGTATATGTTTGGTCCCAGCTGTACGGCTGCAGCTGCCCTTCTAAAAGGGTCCAGAGCAATCCCCTTAAATGGTTGACTAGATCCTAGCAGTACCAACCATGCAGACTCTTATTTGCAGAGATTCACCTCTGTGTATTTCAGTCCTTGATCAAAGCAGTAAAACTTACAAAACTGCAGAGGATGCCCAGTCTGAAAAAAAAACAGTCTGCACACTGGACACTTTCACCTGTCCCACTGATCTTAACATGAAAAGATTTTTCTTTAGCAATAGTGCTGTCCCCAGCCTCTCTGTCTTGCACACTGGGCACAATGACTTCCACATTTTTCATGGATTTCCATGCAAGATTGTTCATGGAACCCTTTTACTGAATGTTAAAGGTGCAGTGGAATTAAGCTCCTCCAAAAAGTTTGGAAAATGGAAGGACCATTTTTGCTAGTGGGCTCTTGAGTCAAGCCCATCTCTGAACAGACCCTTTCATACTCCTATCCCCAGGATGACAGTGATAGCACATGCCTCCAGTCTGGGATTGGGGGGTGGGCATTATGCAGAGCTGCCAGTACATGGCAGGTGGTAATACTAAAAGATCTGTTTGCACATAAGTATTCTGGAGTTGACACTCTTCTCATGTTACAGGGATTCCAGGACTGACTGCCTTCTGGTACTGTTGTATTTACTCATGACAACACTGCAATGATTTGGTACATAAGCATGGAGTAACCCAGTCCTGTACCCTTTGTGAGGGGGATCATGAAAATTTGGAACTGAGCTCTTGCCTCCAGCCACTTTCAGATTGCTACTCACATCTTGGCTCAGACCATTGTCTTGTGGTGAAAGCCCAGAGGACCATCCAGTTTCTTTCTCACTCCTCTGCCACGACCTCTTCTGAAGCTGGCATGGACCTGACACCACGCATGTCCATGGAGGTTTTGCAGCCGTCAACCTCAGTTGTACAGGGGGAAACGCTACTGGTTATTACTGAAGGGCCTAGGGGTGATCCTCAAATTTTAGTAAGAAGAGGTTCCGACTACCATTATTCCGACTACCATTATTGAGTGCTGCCACGAGTCAGAGTCTCCAAAATTATTCAAGGCTGACGTCCCACTCAAAAAGAAGCAAAAAACTAAACATAGTTCACCTGATCCAAAAGACCCTCTGAGTGAATGGCAAACCTTCACTTAAGGCATGTTTCATGGCCTTATGTCTCTTAAGCCTCCACAGGGTGTTTCTGTTCCTGCACCCCCTTGGTCTTCTACTGCTCTTAAGAGAACCAGGGAACAGGATTCTTCTGAGGAGGATGCAGATTCTGATGAAGATTCCCTGACTTATTACTCCCAGATTCCTTCAGCACTTGACTATGGTTGTAAGGAAAAGTATATCGGTCCTGAGACTCTTTTGGAGGACAATTAATTGGGTGATGCTGTTTCCAGGATGATATTTTTCAAATGGGACTGTGCTCCGGTGTCTGATGTTAAGAAGAGGTACTATGAGCTTCTCCTAGACCCTGTGCTGTTTTTCCTGTTCTTGCAGCCTTGCTGGATGCCTTTTCCATTGCTTCTCAGGCTCCTGACTACCATCCCCCTGCTCCCAAAAAACCTGATGGGTTTTACAAAGTGCTGAGGACTGCAAGTTTCTTTTATAAGTGCCTTTCTGCATACCCCTCTGTGGTGTCTGGCTTCAGATGAGCTTTCCAGATTGTTGCCTTCCACTAAACTGCTGCCATCTGATAAGGATAGCAGAACCATGGAGAGACTGGGTAAGAGACTGTATACTTCTGCTACCCTACCCTACCCTTTGGGGCTGTTTAATTATTATCGCAAACATATGACTAGGTATGCTTTGGCTTTTCTCTTTCAACCTTATCAGACTATTTCTGATTCTGGAGGTAAGGCCTCTGCTCTTGCTTTGCTTGGGATGTCCTCCCAAGTATTTCACCATTCCATTAAATGCAGTTTTGATGCAGCTGATGCCTCATCTAGAGCTTCTGTTTTTGGATCTGTTTTAAGGAGGTATTCATGGCTCAGACTTCAGCCTTTACCTGACATGAAGGCTAAACTGATGGGTGTTCCTCTGGATATTAAGCTTTTGTTTGGTGCTGCTGCTGTGGAGTTGTTCAAGTCCTTGCAAGAAAAGGGCAAGGCCTTACAGGAGTTGAAGCATATTTTTCTTTCCCCTGTGCCCAAGTTTCAGAGGAATTATCCTAATAAGCCTACCTTTGTTCATAGACGGTCTCACCTTCCCTCCAAAGGTAAAAAGGGTGGTAAAAGGGCTCCCCCCAGTAAAGTTACCTAGATTCCTACTCAGAAGCCTCCTTTTCCTGATGAGCCAGGTGTTGTTTGACTATCCTGTTCTTCTCAGTCACATTAGTCTTTCTCTTCATCTTTCCCTGTCCTTCCTATTTGGGTAAAAGTCACCAAGACTTCTGGGTTCTTTCCATAATTCGCCAGAGTTATTTCATGGATTGGAACCCCCCCCCCCCTTTGGGCATTCCTCAGCCTCCTCAGAAACAACTGTCCTTTTTTCTAGAGGTGCTTCAGGGCCTGTTGTCTCAAGGAACAATTCCAGGAATTCCAACCCCTTAGAGGGGGAAGGAGTTTTACTCCAGGAAATTCTTAGCCCCCAGCAAAGAAGGCACCTGGAGACCCATTCTGGATCTTTCTTAGCTCATCACCTTTTTGAATGTCACTTCCTTCCAGATGCTGTCCCTTCAAACCGTGTCTTCTCTGTTACTTCCTCAGGCTTTTCTAGTTTCCATGGATCCTGAGGATGTTTATCTCCACATTCCTATTCATCCCCCTTTCAGGAAGTTCTTACATTTTTCTGCTTCCTGGCATTTTCAGTTCTCTGCTTTGTCCTTTGGCCTTTCTACTATCCCAAGGGTTTTCACCAAATGCCTTGCTCCTGTGATTGCTTTCTGCAGGCTAAGGGGAATACAGGCCTCTCCCTACCTGGACAATGCTTATTTATGCTTCTCAAGAGATCTTACTTCAGCATCTACACTTAACCCCCAGGCTTTGCAGGAAAGAAATGGTAACTGCAAATTCAAAATTCAGAAACAATGTTTACAGCTGGTTAATCAATAGTCTGCTCCAAAATGTAAAATCCAAATGTAAATGAAGCAGAATGAAATATGACTGAGTCATGTAAACTTTAATAAAACACGTTAAAGCAAGTGATAGAACAAAAGTCATAAAATAATGGTTGGCAGGTACTTTCACATCAAACTATGATGCTTCATCAGATCATTAACAACTAGATACAATGTAGTAACTTGTAAGAACCATTGAAAATACAAAGTAAACAGTGAATGCTCATTTTACATAAGACTTCAGAATGGGTTTTAAATGCACAGTGTCATTTAATACCACATCCTTTGTCCGATTTGTAATGTAATAATCCACCTAACTTCTAGGGCTTCTGTCCTATTTTTAATGTCCCCAAATGTTTATCAATAGGTACAAATTGTATCACCTGAAAAACAAATGCGTGACACTTGAATTGATGTCTAACTAATGCATTAGTTTGCACATTTTTTCGTATTTCATTAAGATGTTCTCGTAGCCTTTCTCTTGGCGAGCTCTTGGTTTTATCAATAAAATAAGCTGAATAATCTCTGCACTTAACTAGATACATTAAATTCTTGCTAGCACAAATCTGCATAGAGAGAGAATTTATATTCCTTTTTTTGTAGTCGGATGTTTTTAACACACTCCCATTCTTAGTAAATGCTCAAACTGTGCAGGATCTGCACTGAAAGTACCTTCCCTTTGAGACTATAGCTGTTGTGTTGATAACATAACCTACGTTTTTAAATGTTTTCTTATTCTTAAAACTAAAAGATGGAGTATGTCCTACTAAATTTCGTATCCTGTCATCCGCTGTTAAAATGTGCCAGTTATTCTTTGTAATATTACAATCATTGGCCAGATCTGATGAGGAAGATAAACATACCCTGAGGTGACTGAATGTATTTTCACCAGAGTGGGTAGAGGAGATGTATGCATACTACTATTCTCACTTGAGAAACAGGGACGTCCTTTGTTGTTTTTGTCTACTCCCTCGAAGGTCAGAACCTCCCAAATCACTCCTCTTATAATTCCTTGCTGTTAGTTTCTTCTTAAAGGATGCTAACATAAACATATTGCCCTTGCTAGTTAAATAAGACAAGCGTGTGGTTTGACCTTTTCACAGTGTCCTTAAAGGTGTAGCTGGGGTGCATGCTAGTTCTCTCCACCAATGTGTTTTCATGCAGGGTTTCCTATATAATTGACTAGTAACTGATCTATCTTTCCTGTGTACTAACTTGACATCTAAAAAAGTAACCCTGTCACGTGAGGACTCCATCGAAAATGTAAAAACGTGGTAGAATGCAAATAACGTAGAAAGTCATTCAGTTCATCTGGACCACTTGCCCAGATGATGCATACATCATCTACAAATCACTTATATCTAATAAAGTGATGTATTCTTCCTCCCAGTGTGCAATCACCAGATTTGCATAGGAGATGTTTGCATATAGTAGTGATCTTTAAACACAAAAATGTTGTTCTCTAATATCAACGCTGAGACTAATAAAAATAGTTTTGGATGAATAACTACTTTCTCAGCTAATTCCTCAGAAATTCAAGACCTATGTCATTAGGAATGGTAGTAAAAAGTGAACTAACATCCAATGATTCAAACAGCAGCCAACATGAGGAATATCTATCAGACAGACAATCATAGAGAGAGGTCAAAAAACTTTGGTGTCATGTAAAACTGTAGAAGACAAATCTAACAATAGGTTTTAACTATTGTTCTACATAAATCGAAAGAGGTTATATAAGCCAACCATTTCTAGAGACTGTAGGTCTCAACGCAGGTTCCATAGGATGTTTATGTATTTTAGGTAAGTCTTGTATGGTTGGTATAACTGGATGCTCAGCTGTGAAAAAATCATCATAAAGGTCTGGTGTTATACTACTGGACATAAAGCCATTCAACAATTTATAGGATAGTTTTATCAGTGTCCTTTCTTGATTGTTCTTTGTAAGTAGTCTGATCAGTAGCAGTCAGAGCATTTTATTGTTATAAGCAGCTTCAAAATGACAGTGTCTCCTCCTGTGTCAGCCGGTCTGATGGAAATGTTTGTTTTCTGTAAATCTTGAAGTGCGCGATATTCATCTTTCTATTAAATTCTTGAAATTATTTCAAGAATATTTATTTCCATCTCTATACTCTGTAAGGCTCTTCTCTCAGGCCTGGAGAAAGCTTCCAAAAGAGGATGAATGGTTGGAACAAATTAACTGGGTTTCTTTAAAAAGGGGATCACTACTCACTGGAATTAAACAAGAGTTTCAGAATCATTTTTGCAAAAAGTTTAATGGTCAAAACAACATTGTGTGGGAGTAGTTTGGTCCAGCCAGGAGGAATGACTTTCAAAAGGCCTCAGTGAAATTGTGGCAAATCTTTCAGTAATTACTTTGAGTGAAACATTGCTCAAACTTCTAAGCAAGAATCTTCTAAGCAAGAATCATCTAAGAAGTACTGTTGCCAACAGAGAATTTGTCAGAAGGTGGAATAAACCCAATAGACATACTGTTATTTGAGGAGGTAGTGCCAGAAGCAACTCATGGGATAGGGACCACTTCTTTAGTTGAAGTCAATGGAGCAGTTTAACAGTTCTTGGCTAATAAGGCTGTAAGAATGACTGAAATCTTGTCAGAAGTGCTAAAGATACTGAATATTGTTTGGGTGTTATGGCTAATGTCTTTTTATTTTTATGTTGAAGATGGGGATAGATCTCTGAACACCTAAAGTTGGATGGTGGTTCCTATTTATTGAATATAGGGTATTTCATTTATTGACTGGTTATACTCCTTATTCTCACTGAGAGTTTTTGTCAGGGAGCTGCAAAGGAGACTTCATTTGATTGGTGAAGCTCCATTTCAGGGGCTAGAGTGCAGATTGTGTCCTAGCTGTGGAATAATGGATTAGCTTTCTGCCATTTTACAGATGTTGGAGGGGTTGTAAGAGTTTATCAGTATCACTTATATCTGTTTTGTGGACCTGGAGAAAACTTATGAGTGTGTACCTCAGATTATCTTGTGTGAGGTCCCACAACTGTACCACAGCCACATGCTTTTTACTCCCTGTACTTGCTGAACCAGCTTTATGTCCACATTTGTAGCGGAGTATATTCAAGATAGACACAGAAGTCCGTCAAGGATTTGCTTTGTTGTTCCATTCTGCTCGCAATATTTTCATAGAAGGAATGTCAAGGCGTTACTGAGGTTTGTAGTGTAGTCCAGTCATGGGAATGAGAGAGAGTTTTATCATTGCTGCTTGAAACTGAAGTTGTCCTCTTGGCCTCCAGTGGGTGTGATCTCCATTGTGGACATGAACAGTTCACTGCTGAGCATGAAGGTTGGATGAAAATTGGCACCTACAAGTTAAGTCACACTTCTGTCTCCGGAAAGAGTGCATTGCTTTCTCTTGACAAGAGGGAAATGTCTGTCTACCTCAAGTGGATGAGTTTGCCTATCTTGGGATCTTCTTCACAAGTGAGGGCTTGCAGCATAAGGATGTTGACCACTGGATGTGTCCAGTTGCCATAGTACTTCATGTGTTGTACTGGACTGTGGCAGTGAGAAGAGCGACATTTCGTAGCATAATGCTGTATTTTTACCAGTCTGTCTTGTGACATATCCTCACCTGTTAAAAACCTTGCATAGTGACAAGGATGAGACTGTGTAATCAGCAGAAATGCGATTCCTTCACAGAGTTGCTGGGTGACTGTCTTTGACCGAGTGAGGAATCTACCAGCTTGGGAGGATATACGAGTAGAGCTGTTACATCTCTAGGTGGTTTGGGCACCCAGTGAGGAGATATCGAAGTGTGACCCCCCCGAGTTACTATGAAAATGGCCCTACTTAGGATGGAGGGAGGGAGAAGGCATCCTGTACGTTTCACCTTGTAACCTTTTACCCCTGCTACCATCTAATCTAAAAATGTTCAAATATGCTAACAAGTTATTTTTTTTTCTTTTTAGGATTTGAAGGTCTGACTTGTATGGTTTTTAACTTTGTTTTTCAGAAAATTGTTTTGCATGTCATTCATGTTCTGTTCTGACTCAATGTTCCTTAATCTTGTTGGTTACTCTCTTTATTTTTCATCTTCCTGGTAATAACTTCAGCTAGAGACATTGGAACCGAATACTGTACGTCAAGTCTAGTTCTAGTAACCATTTTTATTTATTTTACATTTGTTTAATGGGAAGGTCCGACTGGGCATTGCCCATTTTCAACGGAGGTCCAAGGAGAAAAGCTCCTCCTAGTAAAAAATACACACGATAAATGTTGACAAAAATTATATGATGATGCATGAAATTAAGTCACATCACATAAAGTTCTACATAGTAAAAATTACATGGATTCATAAGTTCTTTAACAAGATGAGAAAAAATTATAAAGATGCCAAGTATAGTTTTCTTGTCAGTTTTAGGGTATAATACGATGACTGGAAGTGAAGTCAAAGTGATTTGCTTTTATATATGTGTATGGAAAGATAGATTTGTAATAACATGTTAGTGGGAGAATAGTATAGTGGTAATCAAGTTAGGACAGATGCAGTTAAGAGTGAAGCAATACCATTGATTTTACTGCAATGTGTGTTTTCAGATAGTGAGAAGAGAATAGGATTAGGAGTGTTATGTACAGATGGCTAGTATGAGGATCAGAGAAATCGTATTACGTTTTAGCAGTAGATACTTCCATAGATGAAGCCCTAAAGTCTAGGGGAGGGAAGTGAGAAGTCATGGTTAACCTGGAGTGTTGCAGGAGCAGAGCGATCTGTCTAAAATTTTTTTTTTTGAAATGTGTTGGGTTAATAGTGGCTCTAATGGTGTGAGGTAGTAAATTCCAGGCTTTAGTTACATGGAAAGAGTACAGAGAGTCTCCAGCAGTATTTGTCATTTTTATATCTTGTAATAGTGCTTTATTTGCAGAACGCAGTGAATGTTGGTTAGAATATGGCTGAAGTATATCCAAGAGTGCAGGATTTTTTTTTTTTTTTTTGAGGCTGGTAGAACAGTTTGTGGGCCACAGTGAGCTGGTTGTAAGTTAGGAGCCGAGGTAGTTTTAACCAGAAGTTTTCTAAGATTAAGGCAATTGGGGGTTCTATGTGGAAATCGTAGCAAATTGAGCTGTTTTGTTATAGCATGATTCTATTATTTCGATGTCGGACTTTTTTTTTTTTTTTTTTTAAGTTTGTGAAGTTTGGTGAGGCATAAAGGAGAAGTTGATAGTAGATGGGTCCTTGCAGTAGCTTCTCTAGAAGTGTCTGTCCTATTTCTGTTTAGGCTTCACACTTTTTTATGAACATTTTTATTTTCAAGAGATATATATGTACATCAGATCTCAGCCTGTTGTCAATTATAACTCGTAGCAGTTGGGATTCAGGACTGATTTTTGTATTGCCCGTAGCTTATAATATAGAAGGTGGGAGGAAGTTCTGAGGGATTGGTAAGTTGGAATATCCTAAGTTTAGTCTTGTTGGGGTTAAGTATGAGCTTTGAGTTTGATATTTCGATATCAGTAAAGGGCTTTTGAGTTATGTTATGAAGTTGCTGTAGGGTTGATTCTGCACAGATAATAGCAGTGTCGTCTGCATACTGGATTGTGGTGGCAAGGTGGGTGGTGGTGCTAAGGTCATTGGCAAAAATGCTAAAAAGGATGAGACCGAGTATGGACCCATTTTCCTTTTTTTTTTTTTCTCTCCCCCCTCCTCCTTTAAGAAAGGTGTGCTCTTCCCTCTAATGGCAGGAAAACTTTATTTCCTCTATACTAGGTTACATTGTTACTAGACCTAATAATTAGACAACCTCTGCATTTGTGATAAAATGTATATGTTTGTTCTAATTTAGTACTCAACATTTGGTGTAAATTTTTAAATATGTAGAATTGTAACATTACTGCAAGATCTAATTATTCGCTTATAGCTTTGTAATACCTCTATCCATTCCCTCATGTCTTAATTTATATTATATGTACTTTCAGGAAATGCTTACCTTTGAAGATGTCTCTGTCATCTTCTCTAAAGAAGAATGGCAGATACTGCAGAAATCAGAAAAAGAATTGTACAGGAATGTGATGACAGACAATTATAAGCTGATGATCTCAGTAGGTAAGATAAAATTATATTGCATTTAGTTTATCAAATTGTGCGTTGCATAGTGCTATTTGTAGAATTAAAATCCCAGATGTTTTCATTAATTCTTTCTCTAATACAATTTCATCCTCTTCAGGATCTTGGGGGAGCCACAGCCTGTCCTGGCAAGCAGCAGGCTTGTGGTAGAGAATCCCTTCTAGACAAGATGCCAGTCTATCTTGGAGCACATTCACTCTTGCTCACTCACACTTGCGTACTGTGCATGCATCTGTGGATAGTTTATAAGACTGTCAGTTCATTAAACAGCTTGTTTTGAGATGTGCGGTGAAAGCTCAAAAGGATACAGGGAAGATGAGTAGAGTCCATACAGAAGGCATTCTGGCTGTGAACTGTATTGGAAAACTAAGGGCTATACTCCACATTTATCCTTTTTCTACAGAATAGTCAAATGCAAAGAATAACAGTGGCATACAGCAGTATTTGTTATAATTGCACAAAGCAAGAACTGCAACATAATAGCAGCCATAAGGTAGTTTAAAAACAGATAATTTTGACAATTGTCCTTTTCTGCTTGATATGTATCTCTTATCAGTTAACTGTCTTGAATAAACATATTTTGTAGATATATATGTTATCAGTTTTCAGTCTTAATTTTACTAGATTTAGTGTTTAGATAGCGGTGAATTTCATCACCTTGACTTGAGTATCTACATCATCTCCTGCATAGAACTGGATGGGGCCAAGGTCTACCTCTAACTGTTGACATACTTATTACATGATATTAATTTCCCTCACAATGTCTTTAACTTCCTTTTTATTATGCCCTGGATAGATGTACAATGTATATAGTTTGCATAAGTGTAGCCCTTGCTTACAATGTAACAGCCCTGTGCTTCAAGTAGTACGGCATTTCATAGAAACCAGTAACAATCACCCTCTTCTGTATGGACCATGAATGATAGATGCTGCCCTCACAGGCCTCTCTTCAGTGGGTCATCATCAAAGTGGGTCTTCTGCATTGGTACCATCCAGCGTGCAAGTTTCTACAGATAACAGAATGCCATATTTCTCTCTGTTGGACTGACTAAGCTTTCTCTCTGTTGGACTGACTAAGCCACGAATAATACGTTACAAAAGTTTTGTTCCCTTTGTAAAAGTCTCTTTCAATTTTCAGATGCAATCAATAATAAATTTAGGCAGAAAGTGAAATCTGCACATGAATGCTTTATCCATAATTTAAATTTAAGACCTAGTTTGCTGTTTCCTTTTCACATGGACGCAAGAAATGTAATTCTGAAACAAACCAGTAAGCGACTTGTCAAAAAGGAAAAAAAAAAAAACTAACTTGAGGTTTGCATTCTACCCATCAGAATGAAAACAGATCTTTAACATAGGTACATTTAACTCACCCAGCTCATCAGAGAAGCCTTTATCTGTAAAGTTACCCATTAATAATTCAAGTAAGAAAAGGTAAAGCTTCCTTGTTTGCTAGGTGTTTGTCATAAGTCCTCCCAGTTACTCTCTTCCTTTATTTGAAATACTTGCGTTTATATATGTTCCCATCACCTTATCACAGTTAAACATAGTTGTCAAGCAAAGTAACCCAAACTTGTCGTATCCAAATGTATAATTTTAAATTGCTGTACAGTATACATTTTATTTATATCAGTGATTTTTCTAACATGGCAGACCTTTTAAAAGTCTTTCTTATGAGGTTATAAGAGTGTCGCTCTGAAGCGCATTATTCCACAGCAGCAGAATAAAACTTGACACCTTTTAACAGTTTCCATAGACTGGTGAGAAACTACCCCTCCATCTTTCTGTCAGAATTGTTTAGTCTATATGAAATAATGCCTATGTTGTGTTGAACTAATTGTATTTAAAATTATTGGTGCCTTAATTTTCATAAGTATTTGAAGAAGGGTGGGAGCTCACACTGTTCCTCTCCTTTGGCTCAAACCATAGCATTGAAAAATGTGTATTAGTAGCATTTAAATTGCCTTTAAAATATATATGGCCTCCAGTAGTCCATAACTTGAAATAGGCAGTCCATCCACATTAACTGTCCAACATCATTCAACTTGGTTCACCTATCTGCTCCAGTAGCATAGAGCTAAAAAGCCCTGGCTATGGCCTAGACAAACTGGGTTCGGTTAGCAACTCTGGCAGCTGGCAAAGTTGCAAGGGAGAGAGAAAGATTCCCATCATGCTCCATCTTGAGGGTTTCCCCACATGATCCCTAGTGAAGAACAGGGATGTATGAAGAAGTAGTCCTAACAGGGATAGGGTAGGGATATTGATTAAGCTGCCACAGAGGTGGGGCGATATGTTAGAACATTCCCATTGCACCCTTGCCCTCCTAGATGAAATCAGGAAGATTGCAGGGGAGGGGTAAAATGGGATATGACATTAAAGAAATGGTAGGACCCCCCCCCGATATCCAGATGTCCTTAGGTTCTGTGCTTGACCCAGCCAATGCAATAAAAATTCTGGGAGTGTGGAGAAGGCTGGAAAACCAGGTGATGGATGTGGCCACTGGGAGAGCATGCTGTAGGATGAAGCAAGGGTACCCCCCAAAAAAACAAACTCGGTCCACTATCCATTCTGTTTTACCATGCTACTCTGTGCTGTATGCCTCCGTGCCATGCATGCTTTGAAGATGAACTCTTCTTGACTCTCCAGTCTCTGAAGTGTTCCCAACGTAATACAGACATTGTCCCCATTTCTATAGTAGCTACTACACCTCTGTCATTCTTGGGTGTTTGAGTCTTTGCCCCATTCTCATTACTGCCCGATACTTTATATTCTTCAATAGCTGTTAATACTTCCTGCGAATCCACAGTACACCCTGAAAACTGGCTAAAATATACAAAATGTTTCGGTCTACACTCTTTCACAAAGGATAGGAATTGTGGTCTTTAACGGTGTCTGTGTACACTATAGTGCCCTTAAAGAAAATACATTTATCTCCAGCTGTATTTTTATGTGGCCACCAGAGCAGATGCTAGATCCAATCTTTAACCTTAAGTATTCGAAAAAAGACTCCACGAAAACAAACTTGTAAAACACAAAAACGGAACCACGACCAACCTGGAAACAAACCTTTTATTCACAAAATTGAAGCGCTTTTCGGCTCACTGTAGTTAGCCTTCTTTAGAATGAATTAAACAACAAACTACACCTACTTTATATAGTAAAAAAGGCGCAAAATTTCAGTAATTGTCTCATTAAACAATTAAATATAAAATTAAAACAATTTAGCATTTTAAAGTGCAAGTGCATACTTTTCTCAGCTAGACTCAAAACACCTATCTCTGCATAACTGAAGGTAATTCAATGCACTAAAATAACTAAGATTAACGTAAAACATAAGCATAACATACATTCAGTGTACATCTTCATGTAACATTAAATATAATAAAAGTAAACAGAAATCAAAACTTAAAAAACAGTGTATATAATATATGGGAAACATATTAAAAAACACATGTTAAATGTATTGAAAACCTATCTCGCCAAACTTTTTAATTTCAAAATAACACAAATTGAAAGGGCATCATTTAGCCCAGGGAACCTACCTGCATCTAATTTAACCTGCCATTTTAGTTCTAGTTCCAATAGCTTAAAGGAGTGTGGACCTCCCCTAGGATTACATTCAATGTTATCGATCACTATAAATTTAAATGAGTGGTCGGTATAAAGATTAATATGTTTCGCTAATGCGTTGTCGGCCTTCTTGTGATTGATGGCATATATATGTTCGTAAATTCTATCTCTGAGCCTCTGCTCAGTTTTTCCTACATAGAAGGCAGGACAAGTGCATTTAGCTAAATAAACAATATCTTTAGAGTTACAGTTGTACTTGTTACGTAATTTATATTTAATTTTATCTATCATGAAGAAGTTATTGACGTTTATGTGTCTACACATGTTACATGCCTCACACTTGGACATCCCAGTCATCTTTTTCACAGAAGCAGCCTGGAACTTTAACATGTCTTTTAAATTACGGCCACATTTGAAAATAACACTAGGTGTATGCCCAATTTTTTCTAGTAAATTCAAGTTGTTTCTAAACACATTCCAGTTCTTTTTTAAGATGTTGATACACAAAGGACTAACTTTAACATAAGTTGTAGAAAAATTATTATTAAACCTATTAAGGTTGGTGTTAATAATGTGTTGTGAAACATTAATATCTTCACCTCTCAAGTTGGTATTGTTCACATTATCGGTCCTAGGGCATTTATTAGCCAATAAAGGTTCAAAAATGTTAATTTCTCTCTTTGATTTAACCTCGGCTATCATTTCTTCCAAGAGCTCCACCGGATACTCTCTTTTAATGAATGCCTCTTTTAAGAATAGACATTCTTTCTCAAATTCACAGTCGAGAGTAACTATTTGGGCTGCTCTTACTAATTGCCCTTTTATGACCGCCTTCTTTTGATAAAAAGGATGACAACTTGAGAAGTGAAGAAAAGTGTTTGAGTAAGTAACTTTGCGATAAATTCTAGCTGAATAACCATTCATTTCAACATTTTTTGATAAAAGTATATCTAAATATGAAATTGAATGGTTATCAAATGTGTGAGTGAATTTCAAAAATTCAGTAGAAGCGTTAAAGGAATCGAGCAAGAGTGAGGCTGCATCATCATTACCCTTCATTAAAATGAAGATGTCGTCGTGATATATAGTATAAAAAAAACTACTGTATCCAAGTACAACTTAGATTTAAAAACAAAATCAGATTCCCAAAACGCCATCACTAAATTTGCCACACTTGCCCCACAAGGGGAACCCATAGAAATACCTACTTTCTGAACAAAAAATGATGTATCAAATATAAAAAAATTATATGAAAGAACTAAATCTAAAAGTTCAGAAATAAGGGAAATATCTGATTTTAAAGCATTATGCTTATGCATCATAAATGCTACCCTTTCAGTAGCTATAGTGTGTGGTATACAGGTGTACAAATCTTTAACATCAATAGTTAAAAAATTATAGTTCACATCAAATTCAAAGGTGTTAATCTGTTTCAAAAAAGACTGAGTCTTTACAGATTTGTTTCTCACCTGCCACTATCTTTTGCAAAAAAGAATCAATAACTTTAGCACAAGCGTGTAACGGTGAACCCCTTCCATCTACCAATGGTCTCATAGGGGGATTTAATAAGTCTTTGTGAATTTTAGGAATCCCGAAGAAACTCGGGTAGCTTGGGAAAGAAGTGGTCAAATAATTCAGGGCATTCTGGTCGATACGTCCTTCAATAAACAAATCATTAATACAAGTTTTCACTAAATTGTAAGCTTTGTTTACTTCGGACCTAGAACTCAACAAGTAAGATTCATTATTTAACAATGCTCTCATTCCAGAATTATAGTCATCGATGTCAAATACTACCATACCGCCACCTTTATCTGGCTTACATAGTCGAATCTTCTGTGAATGGACAAATTTAATAATTTACTTGTTGAGTTCTAGGTCCGAAGTAAACAAAGCTTACAATTTAGTGAAAACTTGTATTAATGATTTGTTTATTGAAGGACGTATCGACCAGAATGTCCTGAATTATTTGACCACTTCTTTCCCAAGCTACCCGAGTTTCTTCGGGATTCCTAAAATTCACAAAGACTTATTAAATCCCCCTATGAGACCATTGGTAGATGGAAGGGGTTCACCCGTTATACTCTTGTGCTAAAGGTATTGATTCTTTTTTGCAAAAGATAGTGGCAGGTGAGAAACAAATCTGTAAAGACTCTTGGTCTTTTTTGAAACAGATTAACACCTTTGAATTTGATGTGAACTATAATTTTTTAACTATTGATGTTAAAGATTTGTACACCTGTATACCACACACTATAGCTACTGAATGGGTAGCATTTATGATGCATAAGCATAATGCTTTAAAATCAGATATTTCCCTTATTTCTGAACTTTTAGATTTAGTTCTTTCATATAATTTTTTTATATTTGATACATCATTTTTTGTTCAGAAAGTAGGTATATTATGGGTCTCAGGGCAAGTGTGGCAAATTTAGTGATGGCGTTTTGGGAATCTGATTTTGTTTTTAAATCTAAGTTGTACTTGGATACAGTAGTTTTTTATACTGGATATCTTGACGACATCTTCATTTTAATGAAGGGTAATGACGATACAGCCTCACTCTTGGTCGATTCCTTTAACGCTTCTACTGAATTTTTGAAATTCACTCACACATTTGATAACCATTCAATTTCATATTTAGATATACTTTTATCAAAAAATGTTGAAATGAATGGTTATTCAACTAGAATTTATTGCAAAGTTACTTACTCAAACACTTTTCTTCACTTCTCAAGTTGTCATCCTTTTTATCAAAAGAAGGCGGTCATAAAAGGGCAATTAGTAAGAGCAGCCCGAATAGTTACTCTCGACTCTGAATTTGAGGAAGAATGTCTATTCTTAAGAGGCATTCATTAAAAGAGAGTATCCGGTGGAGCTCTTGGAAGAAATGATAGCCGAGGTTAAATCAAAGAGAGAAATTAACATTTTTGAACCTTTATTGGCTAATAAATGCCCTAGGACCGATAATTTGAACAATACCAACTTGAGAGGTGAAGATATTAATGTTTCACAACACATTATTAACACCAACCTTAATAGGTTTAATAATAATATTTCTACAACTTATGTTAAAGTTAGTCCTTTGTGTATCAACATCTTAAAAAAGAACTGGAATGTGTTTAGAAACAACTTGAATTTATTAGACAAAATTGGGCATACACCTAGTGTTATTTTCAAACGTGGCCGTAATTTAAAAGACATGTTAAAGTTTCAGGCTTCTTCTGTGAAAAAGATGACTGGGATGTCCAAGTGTGAGGCATGTAATATGTGTAGACACATAAACGTCAACAACTTCTTCATGGTAGATGAAATTAAATATAAACTACGTAACAAGTACAACTGTAATTATAAAGATATTGTTTATTTGGCTAAATGCACTTGTTGTCTTGCCTTCTACGTAGGAAAAACTGAGCGGAGGCTCAGAGATAGAATTTACGAACATATGTATGCCATCAGTCACAAGAAGGCCGACAACGCATTAGCGAAACATATTAATCTTTATACCGACCACTCATTTAAATTTATAGTGATCGATAACATTGAATGTAATCCAAGGGGGGGGGGGTCCACACTCCTTTAAGCTATTGGAACTAGAACTAAAATGGCAGGTTAAATTAGATGCAGGTCAAATGATGCCTTTTTCAATTGGTTCAATTGGTGTTATTTTGAAATTAAAAAGTTTGGCGAGATAGGTTTTCAATACATGTAACATGTGTTTTTTAATATGTTTCCCATATATTATATATACTGTTTAAGTTTTGATTTCTGTTTACTTTTATTATATTTAATGTTACATGAAGATGTACACTGGATGTATGTTATGCTTATGTTTTACGTTAATCTTAGTTATTTTAGTGCATTGAATTACCTTCAGTTATGCAGAGATAGGTGTTTTGAGTCTAGCTGAGAAAAGTATGCACTTGCACTTTAAAATGCTAAATTGTTTTAATTTTATATTTAATTGTTTAATGTGACATTTAATTACTGTAATTTTGCGCCTTTTTTACTATATAAAGTATGTGTAGTTTGTTAATTCATTCTGAAGAAGGCTAACTACAGTGAGCTGAAAAGCGCTCCAATTTTGTGAATAAAAGGTTCGTTTCCAGGTTGGTCGTGGTTCCGTCTTTGTGTTTTAACCTTAAGTATCTCAAGATAAACCACTGTGTGCTTGAACTTCTTAGTGGCATGTGACCAAAGTACAAACATTCAATGTGTTTTTTTTTCTACTTTTATTTCACTTAAAAGTACAGCTGACCAGCTTGTGTTGTCTTGTTCAGAAGCCTTAAGGCCTCTCTCTCCTTCTGCGAAGTATCAGTAATCCTAGTTTTCTTTGAGCTACATTTTTCAAGATTTACCGGTTTCTTTAAGTGCCTCCATCTCAACAAATAGAGACATACTGCTCTTAAAAGCCTTTATTTTCTTTTTGCAGCTCTTCCTTTGTATAGCCATGAGAGTTTAAAGCTTCCATAATTGTTGCATCTCTTCACTTCACTGCGTCAATGTAGCCGTCAAGCGTAGCACTCACTTTCTCACTCCCTTTTTCAAAAAATGCTGGCAGCATTTTACGCAGTAACTTTTTAAACGCTTCATTCTTGCTTTTTCATATTGAGGCCTTTCGAGTTTATCAATGCCTTAATGCCATTCACTGTGTTAACTGCATGCATTTTCCACAACTTTGTCAAACTTTCTTTTTCTCAAACTTTTATTTCATTTTTCCTGTATGTGACATCAGTGACATTACTATCTGTCAAACAAGTAGTGCATCTGCTTTGAAGTTTTGATTTGTATTAAAAATGACTAAAGTGACTAGGAGCCTGTCTACTCTGTATCTCTGTATAGCAGTATCACTGGACATTTGGTCCCTCCTCTTCTTAGAATAGTTTTTCTGCACTGTCTGAGTTCCTGAACATGTTTTGTATTTGCTAATTCTTCACTTAATAAATGGGCATTTTCTGTAAACTGATGTTGCCCGTTCTTTTTCGTTGTAATACTTTTGCTGCAAACTTTCAATCTGAGAAGTCCTAGTGTTTGCCTCTGCATAAAGAACAGTGAATCCCCTTTGCTGTTTTCATTGTTTGTACTTGTAGGTTTCCACTTTGTTGGATATACATTGCTTTTCAAAACTTACATAACTCCTGAGCTTCCCAGATGTAAAAGTGCTAAAAAATGCCTGCAAAAAAGTTTTGTTTTTTGCCAACACTGAAGATGTTGTCAAATGTTGTGCTTAGCGGTTTAAATTTTAACAATATTTTCCTTTTCTAACCACCTTCATTGTCTGTGATGTGTAGTAAGTCCTCTAATAAAGTATGTGTCCCTTAATAAATTGCTTATGTTCCCTTAACCCAATTCCAGATCTTCCTTTTAATCTTATCTTCCTAAAGATGATTTGTGAACATTTAAATAACTTCATCATACATTGCCATTAATTCATCATTTTCAGACACTTTTTCAGAGATTTTGTCCTGATGCATATCCTCAAAACATGCAAATCCTTTTCTAATGGTGTATCAGTACAGTCTTCAAAACACTGTTCTATGCACGTAGGTACTGCACGTCCGGAGCAAACCAAAAAACACTGTTGGCCAGCAGATACGTGTAACAGTAAAAAGATACAGTTACTCAATTGTTCACTGATTATACATATCTTTAATAATCAGACTGGTTTCGGCAAAATAATATATGCCTTCATCAGTGATACACAGCAAAAACATTAGATAGTACTCAATGAATATTTATGAGTGCCTAACCAATGAGAGTGAAAAACCCTGCATAATTATTCATGGTTTGTTCCCACAATAGAAAAAGAAAAAACTTTTAAAAAAAACATAACACAAAATGAATCAGTGTGTCTATGGGTTCACAAACAAATATAACCAATTGGTTATATAAACTGCAAATACTTATATCAGTAAAATTGAATATAAATGGACCTAACCAAGGGATTAAAAAGCTTAAGATCCAATATTTGGCACCTTAAATTGTTCCTTGCTTATTTAAGTAAGAACATTGCCCCCAGAGAACTTAGGGTCCGGTTACAACCATTGGTTGGAAGACCAGAGGATAGACTTAATCAGGAATGGAAGGAAGCCCTGCAACAGGCATCCAGTTATTTGTCAATATACTTGCCCAATATTATGGCAGAATGGTAGATATCAATATTAGTGAGGTCAAAATTATGTGTGAGGAATGTAAGAAATTTGAGTCAATTCCTACATTCCAGCAATTTATTAATAAATTATCAAAGGATTTGACAAATCATGAGACAATAACCAAACAAAGGAAAATAAGAAAATTTAACAGAGATAGCTTAGACTATCAAAGAGGACGCCCATTTGAGGTACAAAGGAATGTTAGATTTGTGGATGCTGATCAAGGGACCACAACGGTCAGGACTAAAAAACGACCAAGGTCGATTCTAACAACTAGAGATAGACCAAATACTAGCACTTCAGGGGAAGATTCCTCCCTTACTGATTATAATAGTACCGGACACAGAGAATCCCCCATTCATAAAAGAACCAATATGTCTGTCCCTTTAGATATGGTGTTAGGCGTCGAGGTGGACGCAAACACAAACACAAAACACAACTCCCTAGAGGGACTAATATAGCAATAACCCACGCCTGGGTGTGGGTAATGCTAAATTTACCCACGGTTGGCGTGGTTTGGTCCCGAGGGCCAAGCCCGGGGACCAAACAGCCAACCGTGGTAAATTTAGCATTACCCACACCCAGAAGTGGTTATTGCTATTATACCATGACATTATTTAAGAAAAGAAACTGTTACTTTTCTTAAATAATGGCATAGTATAATGCCTGTTTACTGCCCTTCCGCAGATGTCTGGCATCCGGTAGTTCTGATGTACCGCGCGCGCAGTACATCAGAGTTGTGGGCAAAACGAGAAAGCAAGATCTCCGTTGCTTTTTAGTCTCGCTATGTTAAATGAGTTTAACATAGCGAGACAGTTTTAAAATAAGCAACGGACATCTCCATTGCTTATTTTAACTGTCTCGCTATGTTAAACTCATTTAACATAGCGAGACATTAAAAAGCAACGGAGATCTTGCTTTCTCCGTTGTTTTTAACATGCTCGCTATGTTAAATGGGTTTAACATATGAGACAGCTAAAATAAGCAACGGAGATCTCCGTTGCTTATTTTAAAGTGTCTCGCCATGTTAAACCCATTTAACATAGCGAGACAGTGTTAACGAAGTTATACTAATGGAAAAAGTCCGGCGACGGACCTTTTTCCATTAGTATAACTCGATTTACAACGGGCACGCTGGCCAATCAGCGTGCACGTTTTGGGGGGATCATGGTATAATAGAGAAATTCATAACGTAACTAGTACTGAATACCACAATGTTTTAAATTTGTCTGATGTGATTTTGTCTGATGAGCAGGAACAACTATTGAATAAAGGACTTGGATATGTACCAGGGTTTTTTTCTGATGAGTATCACACTGTCAATGACATTACCAGTTTTTGTCGTAATTTAAACTTAAAATTATTTTTCCATGACAGGGAGTCTCAAAGATCTACAGAATTCAGATTTCTCAAATCTGATTTTCAGCCGCCCATGAATAAATATGTCTCTATCTTTATGCAATCAGTACTTAGGGACTTGCACTTTGAACACAAGGAATACTCTGTTCTCAGTCATAATCTATCACCCCAGGAAATATCAGCTTTACAACTATTACATCATAATCACAACATTGCAATTTTACCAGCTGATAAGGGTGGAGCAGTGGTAGTTCTAGACATTATTATCTTGGTGAGGGTAGATCTCAACTTTCAGACACCAAATGCTATATGCATATGGATATGGACCCTACTCCAGTTTTCAAAAAGGAAATTGATTCCTTTTTACATTTAGCTGAGGAAGAAGGCATCATTAGCAAGACTAGTGTCATGCATCTCACTGTTCATGATCCACAAAAACAAATTTTGTATCTCCTCCCCAAGATTCATAAATCACTTTCAAAGCCACCGGGTAGACCCATTGTCTCAGGTATTGGTTCCTTGACTGAACCATTATCAGTGTTTTTGACACAGTATCTCAAACCTCTTTTGAATTTAGTCAGGGCCAGATTACAAGATACCACACAATTTTTACACATTATACAGGAAGCTCAGTTGGAACCCACTTGGCTTATGTGCTCTTTGGATGTTAAGGCATTATACACAAGCATTCCCCATTGGGCTGGACTGCAGGCATTACAATACTGGCTAGACCGATCTGCCTTGTGTTCTCCTGGATTTAATACATTATTGATATGTATGACCGAACATGTACTAAACAAAAATTTCTATTTTCATGGGGAATGCTATTGGCAGCTTCAAGGAACAGCTATGGGAGCCTCCTTTGCTCCAATATATGCCGATTTGTTATGGCCTTTTTCGAAGAATGTATGATTTATGAACCTTCACATATTATTTATTTGGTGGAAATTGATATCTGGCGGAGATATCTTGATGATTGCTGGATGGTGTGGCGTGCGGATGCCACATATTTACAAGAATTTTTGGATTATCTCAATGGTAATATTTGGGGAATTGAATTTACGGTGACATATGATCTACAATCCATCAATTTTCTTGATGTTACGGTTAGCAGAAACATGGATCATACTTTAAACACCAGGACTTTCCGTAAATATCCCCAATATAACACTTTATTGCATGCTTCTAGCATGCATCCACGCCACACTATCCGCAACATTCCTAAGTCCCAGTTTATGCGGATGAAACGCATCAATTCCATCAATATGGAATATGAGAAAGCTAGTCTGGATTTGTTCCAGAGATTTGTCAACAGAGGTTATAAACAACTGGACTTGGTTAAGGCTTGGGATTGGTCAACTAGTATGAACAGGGATACATTACTGCAATATCAGACACAACCCAGGGACTCAAGTGCATCTTCCATAAGATTTGTTACTACTTATGGTAGAAACCATAATGCAATTCGGAGCATTATTAATAAACATTGGAACATTCTATTAGCCAATGATCAGCTAAGATTGATATTGGGGTCTCAGTGTCAATTCATTTACAGAAGAGGCAAAACCTTGGGCTCGCTGTTTAGTCACTTTAAACATAAAGAAAGTGGTGGGGCTGTATACCAACAACTTACTATGTCTGGAGACAAACTGCTGGGAACCTTTCCGTGTGGACACTGTGGGTCTTGCAAACAAATTTGCAAGTAAACAATTTTCCAGTCAAAACACCAGCAAAGTATATGATTGTAAGGTATTTGGCAATTGCAGCAGCAGTTGGGTGATATACTTGGCCACTTGTCACTGTTCTGCCTTCTATGTTGGCCAAACATCCAGACCATTGAGAACACATATTAATGAACATAGAAGTGACATTAAGAATAAGAAAGACCATAATGCTCTTTTCAGACATACTTTGAAACATTCACAGGCCCAATATACATTCATGATTATTGATAGAATCACAGGAGATCGGAATAATCCTCAAGGTTGGCATAGCATCCTTAATCACAAAGAAAGGTATTGGATTACCACATTGGGAGCAGTTTTCCCATCAGGTTTGAATGATCATTTATAATTCACTTTTTATTGTTAATTTATATGCTATTATAACCTATTTTTCAATATTTATGTATTCCAGGTTCCTGAGGATAATATATGCCTTCATCAGTGATACACAGCAAAAACATTAGATAGTACTCGAATATTTATAAGAGTGCCTAACCAATGAGAGTGAAAAACCCTGCATAATTATTCATGGTTTGTTCCCATGTGTTATCATGAATGCTTACCAATAACCACAAATTTATTGAGAACAAAAGTGTTATGAATTTGTTATGGATATTTAGTGATTTCTATCTTGTATATTTATTTTTACCTATTGTACATTGTTTAGCTAATGGAGTATATATATATTTCTGGCTTATGTCCATTTATATTCAATTTTATTGATATAAGTATTTGCAGTTTATATAACCAATTGGTTATATTTGTTTGTGAACCCATAGACACACTGATTCATTTTGTGTTATGTTTTTTTAAAAGTTTTTTCTTTTTCTATTGTGGGAACAAACCATGAATAATTATGCAGGGTTTTTCACTCTCATTGGTTAGGCACTCTTATAAATATTCATTGAGTACTATCTAATGTTTTTGCTGTGTATCACTGATGAAGGCATATATTATTTTGCCGAAACCGGTCTGATTATTAAAGATATGTATAATCAGCGAACAATTGAGTAATTGTATCTTTTTACTGTTACACGTATCTGCTGGCCAACAGTGTTTTTTGGTATCAGTACAGTCACCATCCACATGTAAAAATATGCGATTTTTCACACGGCATAACATTTTAAAAATTGTTTCAGCGTTTCTTCTCTCAGTCTAACTTGCTGAGTCAGGCACTTTTAAAGAATAAACATGCATTTTTTTCTTGAATTTTCTACAGCTGGCTTGGTTAGATAATGTGCACTTTACAGCATCGTTTTTGCACCGGTCTCAGTAGCCCTCAGAACTTTCTTTGCTAGTTCATAAACTTGGCAGACTTCCTGGATTCCTAGTTACCATCATTACTTTTGATTTGGTTTATCTTGGCTGACTGCATTAAAGGGTCCACTCATTGTAGTACTCTGTACATTTTCACTTCAGATGCCATTGTTAGTCCTATGCCAAACACAACTTGTCAGTTTGTTAGTGTTTTCATGTCCATAGATGTCACAAATTCATCAGCCTATCTATACTACCAGAAAGATTCAGACAACACTTCCTCCTCCTACTTATGGGTCTTCTGTGATGTGACTACTTGAAACAGTATGAATACAAAGACTCCTCTATCATAGCATCATAGGATTATAAGAATTGCAAGGCAAGTATACTCCTGCCTTCATGATGCACCTCTCACTTCTAGTAGGGCAAAGCGGGTCTAGCCTTGGGTAAATTTACGGATTTCCATCCAACCATCATGGTAAAGGATGGAAGGGTGTTGCTCTGTTTAACATTGAAGAAAATTTTGTTTTAGAGGTGGGGTATGTTTGGGTAGCATACTTGTTGTTCCACCATGTTTCATTTATGTTGATTTAATTACTTGGTACTTGTGGATGCTACCTGTTTTGCGGAGATGTAAAAGATCAAGGAAGGTGAGGTCCTACGTGGCAGAGTGCAAAGTGTAGAGCATCATTTAGGAGTCTATAAGAGACAAAGTATAAGGAGGGGGTTTCAAGTCTATCTTGATAGCTAAGGGAACTTGGGCTGTTGGTGTTTTTTGTAGGCACCTCTGGGTTTTTTCTAGCTGAGCAATATGTCTGGATAAGTGGGTATCAAAGGGGTGTTATATTCAGTAATTGGCCTGATTAGTGGTGAAGTACATCAAGACAGTCAGTTTTTTTTACCTGGATGAGGTGCATTTAGAAAATAATGTGCTAGTTAGAAGACTACTGAAGCTACATGGTAGTCGAGAGATAAATTGCTAACCATGGTGTCAAGATCCCTGACAATTATGACTGCCTGGAGGGAAGTATGTACTGGCAATGCTATAAGTTGTAGGTGCAAGCTGTTTACCAAAAGCAACAACAGTACAATTTTTTAATTTAATTTTCAAGCCTTGTCAGTACAGCATTGGTTTGTAAGAACTAGTCCTTGTAGGGATTCCATGTCTGGGAGCTATTTATTTGACATTTGTTTGCAGGGGAAAGTCTAACTGGGCCATAAATAACCCATATATTCAGTGGAGGCTTGAGGAGAAAAGCTTCACAAGACAAAACAGTTAATATAGAACAAAATCAAAATGATTAGTGAAGTAGTAGACATAGGCATTCATTAACAGTAACTAATAGCACTAGCACAAATATAACAAAATGATTACCTACATAGGATAGTTAGAGAATTTTTCATGTAGCGTCTGTGCTAGTTATGGCATAATTTATTGTGGCAGTCATAAGGAAGATAGGAAGTAGTAGACGTAGTAGTTTAGGAGAGAAAGGGGGTGTAGCAGTATGAATATGGAGGAAGAGAGGTAGAATAAGATAAAATAATATAGTGGACAAGGCAGAGTTATGAGTAGGGTAGAGGAGGAGAGAGGAAAGAGTAGGGTAGAGGAGGAGAGAGGAAAGAGTATGAGGGAAAAGTAAGGTGATTAAGGTAGAGTTAACAGTACAGAAAAGTCTTACTTAGCTGGCGCCCATGGGGATTGGTCGATGATGATTAAGTGTGTGTTCCAGTTGCTTGACATATGCTTTGCAATTTTTGATTGGCTCGTATGATAGTGTATGAGCCAATCAAAAATCGCAAAGTGGAGGCTCTTCTGTTCAATGCAGAACAGCCCACTGTTCCGCATTGAACAGAAGAGGCTGTGCTTTGCCATTTTTGATTGTGATTTAAGTGTAGCCACTTCTACTCAATGTGGAACTGCCGGCTGTTCCGCATTGAGTAGAAGTGGCTCTGCTTTGCGATTTTTTGATTGGCTCATATGCCGGCATACAAGCTAATCAAATGCCGGTTGCATAAAAGTACTAGTTGCTCGAGTCCCGGATAACTGGGATTTTATTGTAGAAGAGGAAGGAGGTAAAGGTGTGATGGTATGTCTAGAATTATTAGCCTGGAGTTGAGCAGGAGCATATCCAAGATTCAGAAAGATGTTTTTAAGTGCAAGCTTGAATGATATGTGAATGTGGTTAGATCTTACAGGCAAGGTAGGATGTTCCATATTTTAGCTGTAGAGAAGGAGTATAGGTTTTGTCTGACTGATTTTATTGCCAGTGCTGTTGTAGAAACTGCTTGTTTTCTGACCTAAGAGATTTGCTTGGAATGTAGGAGTAGAAGATGGTATTTAAGCCTGGGCAGGCCATCGGCTAGTAAATGATTGATTTTATGTGTTGTGATGATCTGGATGAAAGCAAGGTAAAGTGGAAGTGCAAGCCATTTGAGTTTGTGGAGAGCTATGCAGTGATGAGTATTTTGCATTGGTGGCAAACTTAGCAATTTTGTTGTAGAAACATTTGAGCTTTGATTTTTAGGCATATGTGTAGGTTGAGACAGGGTAGAAGGTACATAATGCTAGTTTGCATTTATTTTGAGTGTCTAGGAATTTTTTTGTGTCAGAGAGTTTCAAGTTTCTGGTGTGTTTTCTTAATGTTTTATTATGTATATGCAGGTCAAACGTAAGGAGTTTGTCGATAGCGATAGTAGTTTTGTGTGGGAGACATGTTCAGTGATGGTGTTCTGAGAGAGAATATTAAATTGGCTTTTATTTAGAGGGTAAGTTTTGGGGGTGAAGACTTTAATTTTGGTGGGGTTAAGGAGTAGATGATTATTAGAAAGCAAGCTCTCAATGGATGTGAAAGCAGTTTGGGTAATGTGTTGGAGATGTGACATAGAATCAGATGAATAGACGACTGTGGAATAATCAGCATACTGTATTAATGTACTCTATTTGGAAGAGGTATATAGGTCATTAGTAAAGATATTAAATAAAGAGTGTGCCAAGGATAGAGCCTTAAGGAACTCAATTGAGATGTCTTGAAAAGCAGAGAGGGAGACTAGCCATCTAACTGCCTGCTGTCTATTAGAGAAAGAACCGGTGAACCAGCTGGTGGTGGAAGGGGATAATCAAAGGGTTTTGAGCTTTTGTATAAGAAGGTGATGGGAACAGTATCAAAGGCCTTAGATAGGTCAAGGAACAGAGAGGAAACAAGTTTACCTGAGTCTCTAGCCTTATTTTGTGTCCGTGAAGGATAATAAAGCTGTGTTAGTACTGTGTCCAGGTCTAAAGCCATGCTGTGCAGAAGTGAGTAGTTGATTAAGGAAGTAGTACAGTAGTTGTGAGTGGATGTATTTTTCAAGGAGTTTACAGAGCTGTGACAGTAGGACAATGGGTTGATAGTTGAGCAATTCAATGGAATTGTCACCTTTGTGTAATGGAATAATGGAGGACATTTTCCTAGAGAGTTGGGATGCAAGCTTCTAGAACAGATCTGGTGAAGAGGATGGATACAAGATATGCAATGGTTTCAGCTGCCATCTTGAGCTATTCTACAGGAAGGTAGTCAGGAGAGTTAGTACAGGCTTTTAAGTTTATGGAGGAGCGTCTTAATTGTGTTAGTGGGAACACGCTGTAGTGAGAAAGTTGGTCAGGTTGAGGTAGCAGTGGAGTGGAAGAGTGAGGGTGGGTCATGGGGGGAGGCAATGGGTCTTTTGTGGGGGTATGTAATAGTGGTGAGTTGTGTGGTGGTCGAAAAGATTATTTGTTTGAAGTGATATTCTGTATGGATTGAATGAAGTGGTTGTTTAAAGATGTTGGCTGTGTGTGTGTGTTTTTTTTTTCTGGAAGAGAGTTGGAGTTAGTTTTTTGCCAGGATTGAGAAGAGATGAAATAGATGACCAGAATTTTTTGTAGTTTATATTTGTTAGTGGATTGTAATGTGTGATAGTGGTCTTTTTACTGCCTTTTTAGTCAGGTTGTGGAGATGCCTGTACTTGTTTTTAGGTCTGAGGGATATTTGGAAGTGTGCCAAAGTTTTTAATTATGGGTAGCCAGGTAGCATAGTTGCTTTTAATTATTTTCCTATGTTGTGGTGCTATTAAGGATGCCAAGGAAAGTTGTGTTGAAGTGCTAGTCTAGAGGAAGAATATTGAGGATGGATCATTTAATAGCTTTACGTGTCATTTAGTGATTGATTGTTGGTTAAAGTTAGAGATATTCTGAATAGTTTTCTACTGATGGTGTTTTAGAACGTAAGAGAAAGTTCTAAGGGCATAAGGAGGGAGGTGATCACTCAATGTATCAGGAAGGGTCCCAGCATTGGAGAATTTAGTGGGGGTCAGAAACTAAAATCCGGTCAAGTATGGAGCCCTGATTATTTTTGTTGGAGAGTTGGATGAAATTAAAAATGTTTATGCTTAAGGTAGGGAAATTACAAAAGAAGTTCTGTCAGTTGATATTGACATCTCCTAGTATGATGGTTTCGTTTTGTAATGTATTAGACATCCAAGATAGTATGTTTTCAAGGATGGGGATGTTTGGACTTGGTGGAATACATAGAACTGTAAGGCATAGAGATTTGGAGTTGTTTGTTTTAGGAATGAGAAGGATTTATGCATTATGAAACTGAGGGATGGAAATAGTTTGAGGAGTAATATTAAGGGAGTTACGATAGAAGAGGGCAAGTCCTCCAGCTTTTTTATGGCTCCTCTCTACATGGAATTTGGAAATTTTGTTACAGATGCTTTGAAAGTTTAGTGTGATTACAACTTTTAACTCTAAATCCCTAAAATTAAAGGGAGAAGGATGAGCACTGTGGCTAGGGTGAACAGAAGGAGAGTTGAGATCTGGATTAGGATGAATATCTCCGCTGAGGATTAATTTTGAGAAGATGGTGTGAAGTGGTGAGTTGGAAGTGGTATGTTATTTTGCAAAAATAAAATTTAGTGAGGTAGGTTTGTGTTTTAATTTGGAGCATAGTGCGATATTGAAATAGGAGAGGGTTGATGAGTTGAACAGTGACACCAGCTTATAGTCATTAGCAAAGCAAATTAGATTTAGTGTTGAGGTTTGGAAGTCTGATAAAGATATACCAAAAAGGGTAATGAATTTTTCCTTAAAAATAAAGGGGCATTGGCTGCAAACTCCACAAGGCCTTGTCCTGGCATCTATTGTACTAGAGCTGTCTGTCATGTTCCAGGAGCTTCTTGAAATTTGCTCCTGTACTATATACAAATTTTGGTTCTTTACCCACCTTATCATAGACATCTTTATTTACCCTAAAGATGTTCCAATTGGAACTCAAGGCATTCTTAATCTTTTTGGTAAGATGGTTATATTTTAACACACGTTTTCTCATATAAGACCTTGTTGGTGTCAAGCCTTACATTCAATATTAGATGGGGCCAAACCCACTCACTGAAATGTAAAAACAAGCCACCTTGGTCGTCTGCCAGTATGAACACATTTTTACAAAAGAAATAAAAAAAGCTTCTAAAATCATGTAGCCAAGCAAAATCTACCTCTTTTAAAGATACTATCAATGGGATCAGAAATTAGCTAAAAGTGACCATTGCGTAGATCAAAACAAAACATGAACTGAAACTAGTACTTGAGCTAAGGATAGCCGTGAATCCTACTTTAGTACATCAGAAATCCAAAAAATAACATCCAGCAGTGAATGAATCCAAAACAGTGTCACACACGGACTCCACCCATATATAATACACTTACAGGCAATTTTAGTGCCAAATTTACTCTAGAAACCATGGCATGAGAAACCTCAGAAATTAAAAAGTTAACTACTGGCATATCTGTGGGCTCAGTGCTTGGGACCAACAGCAACAACAGAAGGGAAACAACAGAATGTGTAGCAGAGTTTACTTTAAAAGGGGTAATTGTAAGACTAGCAAAGTGGTCAATTTAAGTGTTTGTGCCACATTTTTACTTTTATGTAGGCAAGACCGAATGTCCCTTAAGATGTAGAATATATAAACATGTAAATGATATCAAAAATGGGAAGCAGAATAGTGTACTGTATAAACATTCTCAGACTTGTTCTAACTTTGATAAGTTTTTATTTGGGGTAGTGGAAATTATTAAATTGGATGGCAGCAGGGGAGACTGAAAAAATATTTTAAAGAAACAGAATGGCAGCTTAGGTTAGCTGCAATGTTCCCCCAGGCTTTAAATGATGCACTTTTTATTGTTCCTATGTTACATGAAAAAGCAGATATACCTTATAGTTTGCTATATTTTATGTATTTTTTAAAAAAAAAGTTTGGTTAAATATATTGAACCATTACATTGTTTAATTTATACTACAAAAAGCTGCTTTATGGTTATCCTATTCAGGCTTTTTTAATTAATTGATGTGAAGGTTTTGAATTATATTTAATGTTTCATTGGTGGAATTTCAATTGATGTTAGTATTTAAACTGCCTTTTTTATGCCTTCTTTGTTATTCTGATGATGTGTCTCTTCATTGAGACAAAAGCGCTCAATAACTGTGTTAATAAAAGAATTTTGTGGATTATAGCAGCTGTGGTGGTGATTACTTAGGCTACATCTCTCTTATGAGTAGTTTTTGCTGGTCTTTGACTTATTGCTTTTTTTGTTTTTACATTTCCTCATTATATTTGGTTTTATTAGGGACAGCTTCATCTATACATTTGTGCAGGTAGATGTTGAACTCCCTTATACAAGTAGCAGCTTAAGCTGTAAGATGAGCCAAGATATTACAAGTAAATTCTGAGTCATAGAGCTTGCATAGGTTTTCCTGTTGGAAATACCTGAATTCTGAATTATTCACTGCCTGGCTGTTTAAGACTCTGTAGAGGAAGGTTACTCATATGTGATCAGATTTTAACCAGGGATGGAGAAACCATAGTAATAGTAATGTGTGGGCAGTGTTGGTGAGGACAAAATACAGGATATTCTGTCTGCTAGCAGGTTGCTTAAATTGTAAAGTCCAGGCCCCTTTGGGCATAACCAGCTTTCAAGGTATAGGTGCATCCAGTCTATCAATGGATAGCTAAAATCTCCCAGCCTAAAATTCTTAAGTTATGGGTAAATCGGAGAATAAATTTAGGAATCTCGTGTGGTTGCTTGGTGACTAGGAAAGGATCCTATGGCAAGCTAAAATATGATAAGTGGTTTTGTTTAGAATGGGTTTGAGACACTCATCATATTGATCACTGCTGCAGTAGCCTTAGCTATACGAGTTATATCCTGCCAAATATAACAGCTGTCCAGCTTCCAAGGCTTTGGAGCCCCTTCCATGCACTCAAACCGTTAAGTCAGCTCAAGACTGAGTAAAAAGATAGGTTTGGGTTCCAAGCTCTTCAGAGCTCTCCTGCTGTTGGAGAGAGCTCCAGTGTGGGCTTTCAAGGGTGAATGTTTGGCGTGTAATGTCCCTTTGCTGGGCCAATAAGTTCCCTTTGGGTGAAAAAAATTTCCACATTATAAAAAATGATGTTTTATTGCACACACCTATTTCAGTCTGAATGTATGTTTTAATAGACCTTTGCAAGACTTGAATGTACTTTTAAATGGGAGCACATTTTTCCTGTCACTAAGTTGTTTAAAGCAATTGAAGACATTTTTTATGTGGAGAAATTGTGTTTATTTTGGTTTTTGGGACTGACAAAATATTTTTAAAGTGCTTTCTACCATGTTTTTGTGTGAAAAATTGACTTAAAAACTTTAAAAATTTACTAGTGCTTGCTGCTTGTTTTCCCAGGGAAAGAGGCACCATTTTTGGCTTGACCATGTAACAAAACTACTGGTGTCACAATTGGTCCTTCTTCCAGCCACAGTAAAGAACAAGTTAAGCAAACAGCTGTTGCCTCCACAGCAGGGCTAAAAATTTGCTTCTACCGCTGGTGGGCGATTCTGCTGTGATCATATCTTGTTTTTCAGACAACTTCTGTCTTTCCTCTGGTGTACCACCTACAGCCACTATGGAAAGAGGGTTAGCCTCATCCTCTGCGGCTTTTGGGGTTCCCTTAGTGGGCAAGGGAGAGCCACTCTAGTCAGTCGTGGGAGAGAGAACAGGGAAGACTTCCCTGTTTAGTCAGAATGTTGTGCTCATCTGTAGGAAACCTGCTGCCACCATTAAAACTGCTGTTGGCCCCATTTTTTTCTGTCAAAAAAAAAAGTAATTTTATTTATTATTATTTATTTATTTCCCGTTTGATTACCAGGGAAGTTCACTGGGCCCAGAGGGCCTCTTTTCAGTGGAGGCCTGGGGAGAAATGCTCCATGAAACAGATTACAGTAAAGATAGCAGTCCAGTAAAAGTTCAAGTACATATCAAATAATACAAAACGTGAGCAATATTGCCCATATAGGGGAAAAATATTGTGCAGATACATTTTAACAAATTCACACAGTTAAAGTCAGAAGCTATTTACAGTATTTACAATTCCTTAGACGAGAGTAGTTTACTGGGTCTGACTCTGGGTTTAATTCAGGCTGTTGATCCTTCTTAAAAGGTGGTGTCTGGTAAAAGAAAAAGGGTACCACTTTCCCTGAAGAGGTTCAGTAGTCTGAATCTGGACAGGAGGGTGAAGGGATCTATACAGGGTTTTCTTCTCAGTTTTCTGATTCAGATTGAGGTGAGCAACGTTTCTGTTTTTCCCTATGGTGGATTCTTTTTCTCCAAAATTATTTCCAAAATGTGTCAGTGTTTTCACTGGGAGAACGTTGAGGTTTAAATCCGTCAGAAAATATTGTGAGCTGTTGCAGAAGGATTTTCCAGAACCTTCATCCATTCCTCCAGTTTTGTCAGCTTTGGAGCATTCGTTTGAGTGCTTGCAATTTTCCTGATTAGTCTGCCCCTAAAAAGGCAGATAGAATATATAAAGGTCCTCAGTTTTTTGTTTTTATACACTTTTTTTTTCAAATCTGACCTAGCAGCTATAGTGCTAGTTAATCGTATTGCTGCTAAACATTTAGTTAATTCCATTTCTAATCTTTATGACAAGGATGGGAAGATTATTGATAAGCATGGAAAAAGTGTATGCTTCTACAACTGTGATTTTTGGAATGTTGTATTGCCGGGCTCGTATGTTAAAATTTATTCTGACTAATTGTGAAGGCATGAGGAATATTTTGTATGCAGTTTCTTCTTAAGAGGGATGATCTGCTTTATTTATTACAAGTCGCTACTTATTGTTTACAAGTCACTACTTATTGTTTACAGTGTGTGTATTACTCAGTTGATACTGTTTCCAGAGCTTTGGTCACTGGTGTTGTTTTGAGAAAGTTTGTCTGGCCTGTTCAAAACAGTACCAGTGGCCATAGCTCCCAGATGATGGGGAAATAAGATTTTAAATTCTTTGGATAACAATTTGTTTTTTGGTTCCTTTGCTGCAGAGGTTATCAAAAAGTGTGAGGAAAGGGGTAAGTTGATGCATGGAATCTGTAAGATTTTTCAGTCTTGCTATTCCAGATTTTCTAAGAGTTCTCTAGCCTCTCATCCAGTTTTGGCAGCCAAGAAAATAGTCTCAACAAAATGCTGGTCAACAAGTGTTTAAATGAAGTGACGAGAAGGGGGTTCCAAAAAAAAAACAAATTTCAAGACCTGCTTCTCACCAAAAAAACAAGGATGGTCTAAAGGTCAGAATAGGGGTTATGACAGTCCCTTTTCCCTTCCAGAAGGTCTGAACCTTCACTTTTCTCTTTAGCAGCACACAGTTTCAGACAAATTTGTTCTGAAGATTATTCATTAAGATTACAAATGGCAATGAGAGCAAATCTCTCCTTTCCTGGAGGTAATTCCTTATCGACCAGACTTATTTTCCCCTGTCTTTTAATACATGCTGTCCCGGGGAGCGATTGGGCCAGTTCCTCCTCCTCCTCCTCAAGTTTGGAAAGGATTTTATTCAAGGTTGTTTTTAGTGCCAAACAAAGATGTTGCTTGGAGATAAGTTCTGGATATTTCTTTCTTAAACCTGTTTGTGATAGTGCCCAAGTTCAAAATGACATCATTTCACAGCTTGTTACCTTTTCTCCCTCAATTCAAGTTTCCTTGTAACATTAGATTAAAAAGAAGTTTAGCACATCCCTATTCATCTAGGCTTTAGGTGTTTAAAGTTCTGTCTGTCTGGATCACATTATCAGATGTTCATCGTGTTTCACTGTTGCGGTCATTACACTTGGGTTATCCTGCTGGCAGGCTACCTGCAGTCGGCCTGAATTCCAAAGTCCTGGTCTGACGTCGGTTGCTGTCGCCTCTTCCCTGACGTCAGTGTGCCAGGGGTATTTAAGATGCAGCCAACGCCATTTTCTTCAGTCTTTCTTGCCGCATGGTGCCCGAAGCAAAAGCAGTTTGCAAGTGCTGGTCAACCGACTCCTGAGATTTTCGAAATTGAATTTCAGATCTGAAGTCTTCAATAAAGCTAAGTACCCCGTTGGGGAAACTTTTTCTTGCTCCAAACCGATGTCAGTAAAAGTTAACAATTTTATTTCTTGTGGGAAGCAAATACCTCATAAGGATTTTCACTCTTACTGTATTCCTTGCCTAGGCCCTGACCACGACGTTGCTAGTTGTCGGTTTTGTGCTAGATTTAACCAATGCACTGTTAAGCGTCTGTTTGATTTTGCTTTACATTGCTTTGGCTGAAGGTTTAACTACATAATTCCGTCGGAACAATCGATCGGAATTCATAAACGCAAAGACAAAAAAGGACAGGTATCTGAGGTCCAAAACAGATGACGAAGCCTCTTCTAGGCCAGTCGTCGGTTCTCAGTGAGGCACTTTCGCAGCTCCTGACACCCGCTACCTCAGAGCCACAGGTTGCCTCTTACTCCCATGTGGAAACAACTAGGCCTCTGTAAACTCAAGGTATTGGGCCTATGGAAACTATTCCCTCAGATGGGTCCGGAGCCGCTGAGCAGGCATTGGCTTCTGAGGGTGTTTTCAGACCTACACAGCTTACTGGTAAGTCCACTTCAGCAGCCAAGGCAAAGTCTAAAACACCACTAAAGACAAAGAAACAAGTACAACATTCTCCTGGACAGTCATCCATGCCAAAGAAACAGATGCTTAAAATGGCCGAGGACCTAATTACTTTGATCAGGGGTAGCCATCCCCCTCCTGATAAAAGGCGTAGTCAAGACACTGACTATATGACTCTTCTGACCAGGTCTCTATTTCCTCTGATTCCTCTTCAGAACAGGAATATTCTCTTCCTCCCTATGAGGACTCTGATGCTGAAGAGTCTATCCTTTCAGCCTCTCCTCCTGAAGATTACTCTTTTGGGGAAACCTTGCACACCATGAGGAAGCATTTCCATTGGGAGAGCCAGGATTATTCAGAATCCAAGAAAAGGCTCCGAGACTTTCTTTTACTGCCTCAGCACAGGCCCCTTGCTATCCCCCTTGTACTAGATATTGTTGATGATGTTTTTTCAGAATCCAGTTTGTCGCCTGATTCTTTACCCCCTGCACCACTCAAGCCAGATAGGTACTACAGGGTCCCAGACTCTCATAAATTTCTTTATAAAAATCCTGCTGCTGACCCAGAAACAATTTCTCATGGTCCCAAAGGGGTCAAGGCTTCCACTGCAAAAAAAAAAAACCCTGTTCCCTCTGATGGGGATTCTAGAGCACTGGATAGATGGAGGAAAAAAGTTTACATTTCTGCTACCTTAGCTGTAAGGGCTTTAAATTGCCAGTTTCACATGCTTAAATATCAGCAATACCTAATGTCTTTGCTAAAACAGAAAATGCCTACAAGCTCAGAATGTCCTGACAATAAGGAAATGCAGGATTTATTGCATGCAGCTGAACAAGTGAGAAAGCATACTCTGCAAGGTGGTTTTGATTCATTAGAGGCTTCTTGCAGAGCCGCAGTTACAGGTTCTGTCATTCGAAGGCATGCTTGGTTAAAAGAACAAAGTTTACCTGATCATGTTAAAGCAAAATTATTGGATGTTCCATTACAGCATGATACTTTGTTTGGTGTTAAGGCAGAAGAGGTTTTAAAGAAAGTGGAGGATAAAGTAAAATCAATGCAGACAGTAAAGGATTTCTTACAGGTTCAGCCACCTAGATTTAGTAGGAACTGGCCTTCTAAAAATTGGTCCTTTCCAGTGTCAGACAGGCCACAAAGAGGCAGATACAGACGCCCAAGAGGCAGATCTCAGCCCCAAGGCTCATACAGACCTAAACAATGGGGTGCTTCAGCCCCCAAAGGCGGAGAAGAGAAATCACAACCTTCTAGGAAACAGTCCCAATGACTTCCCTCTACAAATGCCAAGCACTTACCTTTTGGCAGCTCCCTTAGGGGGAAAACTAGCACTTTTCTCACAAAATTGGCACAGGATCACCCAGGAAAAATGGGTACTGAATATTGTTTCTCAAGGCTACAAGTTCCACTTTCACACCCTACCAAGGCCAAAAGATATGCCAGACCTGCCACAAAATCAATGGGCAGAGGCTCAAAAACAAATTTCTGCTCTTGTGGACATGAGAGCTATTCAAAAAGTACCACAGCAAGAACAGGGACAAGGATTTTACTCAAGACTTTGTTTGGTACCCAGAAAGGACAAAGCCTGGAGACCAATACCGGACCTGTCAATTCTGAATACTTTCCTGGATGTTCCAAAATTCAAAATGTTGACACTGCAGCAACTTCTACCCATGCTGGGCAAGAAGGCTTGGCTAGTTACTTTGGACCTCAAAGAGGCATACCTGCATGTCCCAATCAGACCATCTTTGCAGAAGATACCTCAGATTCATAGCTGGCTCAATGCACTACCAATTCTCTGCACTGCCCTTTGGCTTATCTACTGCGCCAAGGGTCTTCAAAAAATGCCTGGCACCAGTAATTGCATTTTGCAGACAAAAAGGAATACAAATATATCCCTACTTGGATGACTGCATTATTCAAGCAGAGAGCAAGGACATTCTATTAAAGCATCTGGCGTTTGTAAAAAGATTACTAATTTGCCTAGGGTACACAGTAAACGAAAATAAATCAAAAGTAGTGCCCTCTCAAGAGGTAATATTCCTGGGTGCAAGCTTAAATACAACTGCCGAGATGGCTTATCTCACACCAAACAAGCAAAGGCAGCTAACTCATTACTTTCAAATGATGGCAACAAAGACCCAGTTACCTGCAAGAAAAATTCTGCAGGCTTTGGGCTTCATGGCATCCTGCATCCTGCTTCATGCTAATCCCATATACAAGACTGCATATGAGGAAACTACAATGGAAACTAAAAAGTGTTTGGACTCAACATTGCCACAGCCTGGAAACCATAATAACTCTTATTCCCTGCCTGCAACAGGAGTTTCGATGGTGGGCACTGGCCTGTCACCACAACAAGTTACAGCCTTTCACTTTATCCACAGCCAGGCAGACACTAACTAACAACAGATTCATCGGATTATGCCTGGGGGGCACACATGGCAGGAAAATTTATTTGGGGCACGTGGCCTGCGGACCAAATGCATCTTCATATCAATCAAAAAGAGATGCTAGTTGTACAGAATGCCCTGACAGCCTTCAAGGATCTACTACATCCAGGACATCTATTATTAAAGACTGACAATACTACAGTTATGTGGTACATAAGCAAGGGGGCACACATTCCTACCCCCTCTGCAGGCAAGCCATGACTTTGTGGAACACAGCACTGACCTACCAAGTACATCTACAGGCACAATTCCTGCCAGGAAAGAAAAATACTTTGGCAGATGAACTAAGCAGAAATCTCATGGACCCTCACGAGTGGAAACTAAATCCACAGGTCTTCAGCATGATAACGAGGAAATGGGGATGCCCAGACGGATCTTTTTGCCTCCCCTCACAACTGCCAACTACAGAGATTCTGCACAAGGACTCATCACTCACAAGCATGGAAACTGGATGCTGTATCATTCAGCTGGAAAACCCTAACAGTTTATGCCTTTCCACCACTGCCTCTCCTTCCCAGGGTGCTCCTAAAAGTCAGACAAGAGAAGCCAAAAATGATTGATTGCCCCAGACTGGCCACGCCAGCACTGGTACCCAATCCTAAAGAGCTTGTCTCAAGGCCCAGCCTGGACTTTACCTCAAATTCTTCATCTTCTGACTCGACAAAACAATCTGATCCTGCACAGCCTACTCAGAACCTTAAATCTGGCTGCATGGCGGATAATATAGCCACTCAGAACACATCTCTCTCTAAAGCTGTTATGGATGTCATTTTGGAAGCCAGGAGGCTGAGCACCAGGAAATCTTATGCAGAAAAATGGAAGAGATTCTGTGCTTGGAACCAGGCACAGGGACTTGAACCACTTGTTCCAAATATTCCTCAGATTTTACAATACTTAACTGAGATGCTGGACAAAGGCCTATCGTATCCTCATCAATTAAGATCCATGCCTCTGCCATTTCAGCTCATTGCAATACGGAACCTCCTATTTTCTCTCATCACTGCTAAGACAGTACCTCAGAGGGGCAAAAAACACAAGACCCCCAAGGAGAGCACCATTACCTACATGGGACCTCAACTTTGTCTTAGAAAAGCTCACACTGCCTCCTTTTGAGCCAGCCAATACAGCTGATATAAAATTCCTATCATGGAAAACTGCTCTGCTCCTAGCAATAACTTCAGCAAGAAGAGTCTCAGCGTTACAAGCATTAATGGCAGTGGAATCTTTTATCATTTTTCATCCGGACAGGGTTTCTCTAAGGACAAACCCAACATTTATGCCAAAGGTAGTATCCAGTGTGGCTCTTAACCAAACCATTCATTTGCCAACATTTTGTCCAAATCCCCAGAATAAAGGGGAGAGACATCTGCACTCTTTGGACATACACAGGCAGCTACGTTTCTACTTGGACAAAACAAAAGCTTTCAGAAAAACTGAGCAACTGTTTGTAGCATATGCTGCAGGATCACAAGGAAAGGCTATCTCAAAGCAGACTATTTCAAAATGGATAGGACACTGTATTCGTTTCTGCTGTGCACAGCATGGCAAGTCAGTGCCTAAAAATATTAGGCCACATTCTACCAGGTCAGCAGCCACTTCAGCAGCCTTTCTCAGAGGAGTGCCAACCAAGGAAATTTTGGAGGCTGCAACTTGAGTTCAGTGCCCACTTTTACCAAGCATTATCACTTACCTCTTTACTCTAAATCCAGGACAGGCTTTGCCACTGCAGTTCTGCAGGGGCTCAAAGCCACTCCTAATCCTATTTAGACCCAACCGCCCTACCTCAGCTTTGGGATTCAACCCAAGTGTAATGACTGCAACAGTGAAACACTATGAACATAGTACAGTTGTGTACCTACCATAAATGTAGATGTTCGAGTGTATTCAGTGATGTTCTTCATCTCACATTGCTGCAGTCCTGACTATTGGGTAGTCCGCTGTCCCAGTCGGCCCGAATACCAAAGTATAAGGCTGACGTCGGTCAGAGGCGCATTAGACTGACGTCACGACGTCAGAGTACAAATGCGCATGACCGACGTCATTTCCTCAGTCTTTTTTGCCGCATGGTCCGATGCAGAAGCAGTTTTGCGAGTGCAGGTTGGCGTTCTGAGATTTTCTCCAAGTCGGAGTTTCAGACCGAATCCAAGTTGGCTAAGTACCCCGTTGGGGAATATTTTGGTTTTTTCTTGCCTCAGTATTTTACCGGATGTCAGAAAAAGTGAATAACTGTATTTCTTGTGGGAAACAGATACCTCATAGGGATTACCATACCTTGTGTATACCTTGCTTAGGGCCTGAGCACGACGTTGTTGGCTGTCACTCTTGTGCTAGGTTTAACAGACGCACTATTAAGAGAAGATTTGATTGTGCCAGGTTAGTTTTTGGGAAGCGGTGTAATTATAAAATGCCGTCGGATTCTCCGACGCCCGCTTCGTCAAAAAAGCGCAAGGACAAAACAGCTAGGCCTCGGCTGGAAGAACCGTCCGTTCCGGACGTCGGTTCTTTAGAGGGCTCGGTGGAGCCAGAGGTTCAGCCAGAAATCTCTTTGGTATCCCAGGGGGAGACTTTATTGTTGCAAGATGTGACCTCTCAGGAGGTAGGCCAGGCGGAAGGGGCTTCTCAGGTAGCTGTTCTTCCTTCCCTTCCTAAGGTGGTTAGGCCCTCCCCTGCTGTTTCCAAGGCTTCTCCCAGGGGCAGGCCAGGTTTTGTTTCAGGTGTTACTCCTAGTTCTTCAGGGTCTGTACCTAAGAAGCATATGCTTAAGATGGCAGAAGATTTGATTACAATGATTAGAGGTTCTATGCCCCCTCCTGATAAGAGGCCTAGGGTGGAACCTGAGCTTGGCAGTTTTGAGCAGTATTCGGATGCTTCTGAGTCTTCGACTGAAGACTTGCAGGAGTATTCTCCTTACTCTGACTCTGATGTGGATGATTCTACTCCTTCTGCTTCTCCTCCTGAGGATTTTTCTTTTTCAGAGACTCTTCATTCTATGCGGGAGCATTTTAAATGGGAAGGTCAGGATTTCTCTGATTCCAGGAAAAGGCTTAGAGAATTTTTATTTCTACCTCAGCATAGGCCTTTAGCTATTCCTCCTGTTCTGAATGTGGTGGAAGATGTTTTTGCAGAGGCTTCTATGAATCCTGATTCTTTGCCCCCTGCTCCGCTTAAACCGGATAGATATTATAGGGTGCCTGAGGCTCATAAGTATCTTTTTAAGAGTCCTAGGGCAGACCCAGAAACTGTTTCTCAGGGGCCTAAAGGTGTTAAGGCTTCTGTTGTTAAAAATCCTGTTCCTCCAGATAAAGAGGCAAGGGCTTTGGATAGATGGGGAAAGAAAGTGTATACTTCTTCCACTTTAGCCATGAGGGCTTTGAATTGCCAGTTTCATATGTTGAAATACCAAAATTATCTCCTTTCACAATTAAAGTCTAAGGTAGATGCTCTGGCGGAAGGTATTGAGTGTAAAGAGTTGCAGGATTTGGTTCATGTTTCTGAACAGGTGGGTAAGCATTCTTTGCAATGTGGTTTTGATGCTGTACAGGCCTCTTCGAGGGTGGCTGCTACGGGTTCTGTTCTTCGCAGGCACGCCTGGCTGAGGGATCAGAATTTGGCTGAGCATGTTAAGACAAGGATTTTGGATGCTCCTTTACATTCTGATGTGTTGTTTGGTTCGCCTGTGGAAGCAGTTCTAAAGAAAATGGAAGACAAGGCTAAGTCTATGCAGACTGTTAAAGATTTTTTGCAGGTTCAGCCTCCGAAGTTTAGTAGAAATTGGCCTACTAAAGGGTGGACATATCCTGCTTATGATTCCCAGTCTAGGGGTAGGTCTAGACGTGGTAGGGGCAGAGCTCAGGGTTCCTTTAGGCCTAGAACAGGGAGTTCACCTGCTCAGTCTTCTGGTGAGGGCAGGGGTCAGTCCTTTTGTAAGCAGACCCAATGACCTGCCTTTTCAGCTGCCAGATTCTTCTCAGCGGGCAGCACCTTTGGGAGGAAGGTTGGCACTTTTCAGAGAAAACTGGAGTTTAATTACCCAAGACAGATGGGTATTGGATATCATTTACCACGGTTACAGGTTTTATTTCCATACCTTGTCTCCTTTCAAAGGCATACCAGACATTCCTCCTCAACAAAGAAAAGAGGCGCACAAACAAATTTCTCTGTTGCTCCAAATAGGGGCCATTCAGCCGGTTCCTGTGCCAGAAAGGGGCCTAGGATTTTATTCACGCCTGTTCCTAGTACCAAAAAAGGGGAACACGTGGAGACCAATTTTGGATTTATCTATCCTCAACACTTATCTGGACATTCCCAAGTTCAAAATGTTGACGTTACAACAGCTTTTACCTCTGCTGGGCAAAGATCACTGGATGGTAACTTTGGATCTCAAGGAAGCTTACCTTCATGTTCCTATCAGACTGGTTTGCAGGAAGTATCTGCGTTCGAGCTGGAAATTTTCATTATCAGTTCTCTGCATTGCCCTTTGGCTTATCTACTGCGCCCAGAGTATTCACAAAAGTTCTGGCTCCAGTGATAGCTTTCTTCAGGTTAAAAGGAATACAAATCTATCCTTATTTGGACGACTGCCTGATTCTGGCTCAAGAAAGGGATGTGCTTCTTCAGCATTTGGAATATGTGATAGCAGTGCTAAGATGCCTAGGGTATTCTGTGAACGAAATAAAGTCCAGTCTAGTACCCTCTCAAGACATGTGCTTTCTGGGTGTGAGACTGAATACAGCAACCCAGATGGCCTTTTTAACCCCGGACAAACAAAAGAATCTTTCTCTTTATTTCCATCAACTATCTCATCAGTCCGGGCTGACTGCAAGGACAGTCCTTCAAGCCTTAGGGTTCATGGCATCTTGTATTCTGGTGCTTCCCAATGCCAAACTGCATATGAGGAAGCTGCAATGGTATCTCAAAAATTTATGGACACAGCACTGCCAGGATTTGGACACTGTCATTCCAATAATACCTTGCATTCAAAAGGAATTTTTGTGGTGGGCTCAGGAATGTCACCTAAACAAGGGACTCTCTGTGACCCGGCCAGAGGCGAGTCAGATTTTAACGACAGATGCCTCAGACACAGCTTGGGGAGCTCATCTGAATGGAAAGTGGATACAAGACAAGTGGCCTGCCAGACTACAGCATCTACATATCAACTTGAAGGAGATGTTGGCAGTCCAGTTTGCATTAATGGCCTTCAGGGATTTACTTCTTCCAGGACAGGTGTTGATTCTGACAGACAACACAACTGTCATGTGGTACATCAACAAGCAAGGGGGCACACATTCTTATCCTCTATGCAGGCAAGCAATGATTTTGTGGGAGACTGCTCTCAGTTTGCAACTAAATCTTCAAGCAAGGTTTCTGCCAGGAGCACAGAACTCCTTAGCAGATGTGTTAAGCAGGCAAATCATGGATCCCCACGAGTGGAAACTGGATCTTCATGTATTTCAGACATTGACAGTGTCCTGGGGAACTCCAGACATAGATCTGTTCGCTTCTCCACTAAACCACCAGCTGCCAAAGTTTTGCACGAAAAGGTTTCATCACACAGCCTGGAAAGTGGATGCTCTTTCTTTCAGTTGGAAAAATCTTCATGTGTATGCCTTTCCACCTCTGCCTCTCCTTCCAAAGGTACTCCTGAAGGTCAGACAAGACAAGCCAAGGATGATTTTAATAGCTCCAGATTGGCCTCGGCAGCATTGGTACCCATTACTGAGGAGTCTGGTAAGGAAGCCTCCTTGGCCCTTACCTTTGATTCCACACCTATTGTCTCAGAAGGACGGGCATCTACTCAATGTCAAGCTTCACTCTCTTCATCTAACAGCCTGGCATATTCTGTTTTGAGCCATAGCAGGTCTCAGCTTCCTCAACAAGTTTTGAATGTGATTATGGAAGCCAGAAGACCTAGTACAAGGAAAGTGTACGCAGGAAAATGGAAGAGATTTTTGTTTTGGTGTGCAGCAAAGGATTTGGATGTTTCAGAGCCAAATTTGAGTGTGGCTCTTCAATATCTTACTGAGTTATTGGACAAAGGTTTGTCTTTCTCTTCCATTAAGATTCATGCTGCAGCAATTTCAGCTCACTATGATTGTAACCCACCATTGTTTTCTCATCCTTTGTTCAAGCAATTTCTTAGAGGGGCAAAGAATATGAGACCCCACGAGAGCTCCTACTCCTGCTTGGGACCTCAATTTTGTGTTGGAGAAACTCACTCTACAACCTTTTGAGCCTGCAGCTACTGCTGAATTGAAATATTTGTCATGGAAGACTGCTTTTTTGTTGGCCATTACCTCTGCAAGAAGGGTGTCTGAATTGCAGGCCCTTATGGCAGTTGAGCCTTTCTTGATTTTCCATAAGGATAGGGTATCTTTACGTACTAATCCTTCTTTTATGCCTAAAGTGGTTTCTAGTGTGTCTTTAAACCAGACTATTCATTTGCCTACTTTTTATGCAGATCCCCAAAATAAGGGGGAAAAGATTTTGCATACTTTAGATGTACACAGGCAGTTGCGTTATTATTTGAGCAGGACTAAGGATTTCAGGCAGTCTCAGCAGTTGTTTGTTTCTTTTGCTTTGTGTTCTCAGGGAAAGCCTGTGTCAAAACAAACTATTTCTAAGTGGATTGGGTTTTGCATTGCTTTCTGTTACTCCCATCATGGCAAAGAGATTCCAGCTGGGATTAGACCTCATTCCACTAGGGCTACTGCCACTTCTACAGCATTTCTAAGGGGGGTGGCAACTAAGGATATTTTAGAGGCAGCTACTTGGAGTTCAGTGCATACTTTCTCTAAGCATTACCACCTTCCTCTCTACTCTAAATCTAGGGCTGGTTTTGCCACTGCTATTTTACAGGGCATGTTGTCAGCTCCTGCTTCTTTGTGATTTGCCATCCTCCCTTACCTCTGCTTTGGGATTCTACCCAATAGTCAGGACTGCAGCAATGTGAGATGAAGAACATAGTACAGTTTTGTACCTACCATAAATGTAGATGTTCGAAGATCCACATTGCTGCAGTCCAATTTTCCCTCCCTCCTTCCCCTCTGTGTTTAGGGGTGGTTGTGTGGGTGGGATTGTTGTGCCTTTCTTACTTTGTATATATTGTATATATAGTTGGTACAGGGGTGTTTGGTGTGTTGTTTTTTGGTTTGGCCTTATTTTCTTAGGGTATTCTGACATCTGGGGCAAGAAAAGACTGAGGAAATGACGTCGGTCATGCGCATTTGTACTCTGACGTCGTGACGTCAGTCTAATGCGCCTCTGACCGACGTCAGCCTTATACTTTGGTATTCGGGCCGACTGGGACAGCGGACTACCCAATAGTCAGGACTGCAGCAATGTGGATCTTCGAACATCTACATTTATGGTAGGTACAAAACTGTACTTTTCAGTCCAGGTTACCCACCCTCCATCCCCCTTTCTTTGCTGGGTTTTATCTATACTTCTCTATCCTATACAACCTATGTGGTGTATTTGCTTGTGGATGAAGATATTTTTTTTTATTTTACTGTATGTTTTTATAAGCAATATGTATTGCCTACCTTCTTGGGGGCACGACATCTGGGGCAAGAAAAACTGAAGAAAATGGCGTCTGGTCTTGAGGCATCTATGATTCTCATGATACACCTGGAAAGACTTCACATGAAAAATATACAGTGATATTTGAAGTCTGTTTGCTCCCAGCAGCAATATCCTTTGTCTCTTCAAATCCCTTTGCTGGGGTTTGTCAGAGAAATCACTTGCTAGACATGGCACATTTCCCTAAATCCAGGTCTCCACTTCTCCCTCCCTGCTTCAAAGCTGTCTGTCACCACAGATGCTTCAGACTTTGAGGAGCAGTTTCAGGGGGTGTAAAAGCACAAGGTATGTGGACACCAAGCGCAAATGCAAGCGCATAAATATAAGAGATGCTTGCCCTGAATAAGGCACTCAATTCTCTGAATGATCTTTGGTCCCTGAAACATCTTCAAGTTATTATAGACGGATACCACAGATTTATGCTATATAATCAAGCCAGAGGAAACCAGGTTGTACTGTCTTTATAGAATAGCCATTTTAGCTTGGGATATTACTTCACAGCACAATTTCAATTTACAAACATCTTAAATTCTGTCAGAATAGAATTATGTGGCAAACAGTCTGAGCAGGACAGTGGCAGACCGTCATGAATGGAAACTAGATCAAGGGGTCTTCCAAGATTTGATACATCTATGGGAAGTTCTCGAGTAGACCTATATGCCTCTATCAGCTGGCAAGATTGTGTTCTAGGACTCCATTGAAGAAGGCCTGGAAGACAGATGCCTTCTCATTTCATTGGGCAGGAATGTTCCTCTGCTTTTCTACGCTTTCCTTTGATATCCAGGGTATTTCTGAAGATTCAGTAGGTATCACCCAAGATAATTGAGGTGACTCCCGCCTGGCCCAGGCAGTAGTGGTTCTCCCTTCTTTAGGAAATGGCCAAAGGGCAATTACTACAGACTTCCTCACAGAATAGGTCTACTCACACAAGACCAGTGGTGCTTGATACAGCCCTACCCCAGTTGATTGCCTCGATGATAGGACTTAATTCTCTGTATGCACCTGTTTACTAAGGAAATACAGGAGGTACTAATGGAGGCAAGAAAGCCTGCTATTAGAAAATCGTATATTAACAAGTGGAAAAGGTTTTCTAGTCTGTGCCAACAATATAACCAGTACCCATTCAGAGCTGGTTGTTCCTTGGTAATATTTTTGTGAGTTACTAATGGCCTTTCTTACTCCTCCAAGGTTGATTGATTGGTCATTTAAGCATGTCTGCCCATGGAGCCTCCTCTTTCAGTGCATTCTTATGTCCAAATGTTTTTGAAAGGGGTTTTGCTTAAGAGGCCTCCAAGAAAACCAGTGGTCTCCTCCTTGGAATATTAATTTTGTGTTAGAAGCTAACTCTTGCTCCATTTGAACCAACCAATCTGACTGACTTGAGGTTCTTAAGATGCAAAACTATTTTACTATTTGGTCTGATATCTAAAAGAGGAGCACATAAGTTGTAAGATGTGCTTTGTGTTTCACTGTTGCAGTTGTCACACTTGGGTTATCTGCCTGCAGGTAGCCCTCAGTTGGCCCAAATACCAGAGACTTAGTATTTCTGAGTTGGATGCTGTCACTCCAGGACTGACGTCAGGTCGTCGGGGGTGTAAAAACAGGCAGCTGACACTATTACATCAGTCTTTCTTGCCAAGGAGCCTGAAGCAGAAGCAGTTCGCAAGTGCCGGTCGGCCACTACTTGAATTTTTGTTCTTAATTGAAAAAAAAAAATCCCTTTTTAAA